>NC_087168.1:10494649-10512149 GCF_035594125.1 Scylla paramamosain
GTCAAAGAATTTCTTATAGTCAGAGGAGTTAGGTGAGAGGTATACAGCACAGATAAATTTAGCTTGAGAGTGACCCTGTAGTCGTAGCAAGATGGTGGAAAACTCGAAAGATTCAAGAGCGTGGGCACGAGAGCAGGTTAAGTCGTTGCACACATAAACGCAACATCCAGCTTTGGATTAAAAATGAGGATAGAGAAAGTAAGAGGGAACAGAAAAGGAGCTACTGTCAGTTGACCCAGACACCTGAGTTTCAGTGAGGAAAAGAAGATGAGGTTTAGAAGAGGAGAGGTGATGTTCTACAGATTGAAAATTAGATCTTAGACCACGAATGTTGCAGAAGTTAATGAAGAAAAAGTTGAGGGGGGTGTCAAGACACTTAGGGTCGTTGTCAGAAGGGCAGTCCGACCTGGGGACATTTGTGGTCCCCTCCCCAGATGGGGACTCCGAGGTTGGTGTAGGAGTCGCCATGATGATTTTGAAAATTTGAGTGAAGGGTGTGTGTGTGTGTTAGTAGGTGCTTGTAGTTTTGAGGAAGAGAGTTGTTCTTATGTTATGTTCGCATGAATAGCGACAAATTAATGTGAGAAATGCTTTTCATGAGAGGTAGGTTTAATTAACTGATTAACCTCCTTTTAATACATTCTATGGAACATATTTATTAACATTCTTCGAAAATAAAAACTAGATTCAGTGCATACACAAGAAAAAAACAAAAAAACAAAATCAAGACTTAGTCATCCACAATGCAGGGGTTTACGTTGCAACACTTTCTGTTGATTCATCTCAGGAAACAGGTAATGACAATAGCAGCTGTTCATCGTTATAAACAGAATCCATAATACTAATAAGTGATTGTATATTAATTACGACAATGGCATTGGATTGAAAGTAACTTCATTAGATACTAATTATCTATTCACTCCTTTGCTACTCTCTCTCTCTCTCTCTCTCTCTCTCTCTCTCTCTCTCTCTCTCTCTCTCTCTCTCTCTCTCTCTCTCTCTCTCTCTATATATATATATATATATATATTCCTGAAAGCTTGGAAAGTCGGCTTGTGAACTCCATGAGACCAATATAAGCATGATCCAACGTGTGTCTTGCCATTTCCGTTTTCTTTACGGAATTTAACAATAGCTAATAGAGTATCTTACCAATATGTCTACCATGAATATATCTCCTAATGTGCTTTACCTGTACTTTGGTGACTTCACAGACTTAGCACTGCAGGAGGATCCGCCAGCTGACGAGGACCAACTGCTGAGCCTTGCACCCTGGCTTCCCCGCGCGTGCTCCGCCCTCTCCTCCAGCACCGTCAACGCCCTCGTCACTCGTGGTAAGCGCCCCCGTTGTGTCCGTGCGTATTACGTGGGTGGGTGGGTGGGTTTACTGTGTCTAAGTTCACGACGCGGTTGAAATAAAAGGTGGTCTTAGTGAAAACTTGGTGAAACAGCACGATTTTGAGTGATCGTTTATGGATGGTGAAGGAAAAGAGGATAGTGTGTGGAGAGAGAGAGAGAGAGAGAGAGAGAGAGAGAGAGAGAGAGAGAGAGAGAGAGAGAGAGAGAGAGAGAGAGGAAGTAGGACTTAGCTCCATGGTCCCTCTTCATTAATGTAGTCAGAGGCAAGGGATGTGTGTGTGTGTGTGTGTGTGTGTGTGTGTGTGTGTGTGTGTGTGTGTGTGTGTGTGTGTGTGTGTGTGTGTCTGTGTTTTACGTGGAGGAATCTAACTACCACCTTCACCATTACCACCGCCACCATCACAACAACAACAACAACAACAACAACAACAACAACAACAACAACAACAATAATAACTACTACTACTACTACTACTACTACTACTACTACTACTACTGCTACTACTACTACTACTACTGCTACTACTTTCCTTCTTCTACTATTACTAAAATAAATTGATGAATAAATAAACAAAGAAAGGAAGAAAAAAAAGCTTCGAACATCTTTTGTATTCTAAATTGATATGTTATTAAGGCCACATTTAAACTTTCACTCCGGATTATCAATCGCAAATCAATGCTTTCACCAACTTAAAATAACACGCGTAACTGACGAAAGAAGAAACGCGAGGTCACACGAAGGTCAAAGCTAGTACAACCAATCAACATCTTTCCTTTACTGGCTGGCATAAAATAGAGAGGCATTTTCCTATTACGACCTCATGTGCCGCCACCGTGTTTCTGGCCCTCAAGGGAACGACCCACCTAGTTACATAAGGCGTGGAGGGCGAGGCACTATCAGTATGCAAAGGCGTACTGCAGGGTGACGCGTGGCTATGTTACCCGTTTTCTTTTCATTACGCCTAGAAGTGAGGAGCATCATACGACAAAGCACGATCACCTCCCCTCCTTGTTGAGCCTCAGCATGCAGCATACAAGTGAAGGCTGGTGGTTGCAAGTACGACCATTTTGTGGTTGCGTAGTTTCGTAACAAGGTGGTTAATGGAGTCTTACAACGGCTTCTGGACCTTATGAACAACACAGCACAGCATAGCATTAGTCACATTCCCTGCTAGTGCAAGTCATGGGTGACGGGAACTGGTGAATACAGGCACCCATACTTGACGGGTTCTCCTGCATCCTTGTTGAGAATTAATGTTCATCATGTGGCAGGATCCGCACTGTTCTCCTGCATATGTTGAAATACGTGACACTACCAGACGAGAACAAACTAGTATAATCTGTTTCATCACCTCCTAGAATTATGATGAAGCGCTTGATGCCTTTTAAGGAGAGCGAAAAGCATCATATATTTTCGTATCTCTATGGATGTGTGATGAAATATTTATTTATTTATTTTTTCTAAGAAGAATATTCTCGTGTATTTCAAGATTTTCAAGAACACATGATGAAATACATGATGCCTTTGTGTGAGAGAGAGAGAGAGAGAGAGAGAGAGAGAGAGAGAGAGAGAGAGAGAGAGAGAGAGAGAGAGAGAGAGAGAGAGAGAGAGAGAGAGAGAGAAAGAGAGAGAGAGAGAGAAAGAGAGAGAGAGAGAGGAATCATATATTTCAGCATCTCCAGGAAGACATGATGAAACATACGATACTTTCTGAAAATGAAAACAAACGCATGATGCTTTTTGTGAAAGAGAACTAAGAAAAAAAAAAAATCATGCGTCTCAGCATTTGCAGGAACACACGACGCTTTTTGAGAAGGAAGACAAGAGACAGCAATAAATAAACACACTCAAGAATTCCTAATCATAGTACGTACATCATTTTACACAAAAGAACATGGGCATTAAGTGCGGCGGTTTGATCAATGGTAGGATTATGCTGGTGGAGGAGAGAAAGAGAGAGAGGATGTGGCTTAATGCGCTAAACGAACGCAAACCAACAGGCGCGCACTAAACCGGTTCTGCACTCCCGTATCATTAGGCAGGTATACATGACATTACTCGCGGCGTGGGTGCGGGGATGGGACAGGACGAGAAGGAGCATTAAGTGTTATTTCCGCCCCGCTCCCTCCTCCCACTGGCGCCTTACTCTCAGCTGTCTGAACGCTCGTGATTTCCTTTCGAGATTTGAGGGTAATTTCGTGTTTTCGTACATATAAAATGAATGGTTACTTGGTTGAGAGAGAGAGAGAGAGAGAGAGAGAGAGAGAGAGAGAGAGAGAGAGAGAGAGAGAGAGTATATGAATTAATTTGGAGTGCATGAGAATCAATGGCTGCCTGAGAGTTATAGGGCGCCACTGTCACGAGGAGGGGAGTGGAACTGATGGTGAAGACATGTCAACACTTTAGGCTGACAGGCAAATGGTTTTTCCTTTATGAGAAAATGACTTCTATTTTATCCATTAGCTGCTTATTATTTATTACCTCTTCATGTTGGCTCTAATCTTAAACAGCTATGCGGCTTAAATTTTCCGCTGGTACGTAGAAGGAAGGATAAAGTAACTTGTCTAGTATGGAGTACGACTGTACGATTATATTGGACAGAGCTGCACAATAAATATATTCAATGAATTTAAACATACAAAATAAATGGTAGAAATATAATTGCATTGTACTGAAGTGTTCATTAATGTAATCAAATACTGTACTTCAGTACCTGCACAACAACCCAATTATAAATGAAGTTGTAAATATACAAATATATCATAATATAAGTGCATTGAAATAATGTTCAGCACTGACACTCGTGGGCAGTGTGGATTTTCGACGTAAATTTTAGCTGTTTTCCAAGCTTAGAATGAAATTAATTCAAACACCGAGACAACAAGTGATTGACACGTGGCACTAACTTCCCAGCTTCATATTATTACCAAAGGAATAGTACATAAGAGATGACAAAGTAGGAATGAACGTCAGCTGACCCGTTGGCCGTTGCCATGCGTTTGTGTTACGTTACATTTATAGAAACTGAGAGACGTAAGACAGTAAAAATGAAGGTGCCTCTCCAAAGCGCTCACTAAGATAAAGTACCTACGTCAAGAATGATAATACTTGTCGGACTAAATGGTTAAGACGAATTTCTACGTACTCTGTTGTAACTATCCCCTCAACAACACTTACTTTAGCAGACGAGACCGAGGATTCTCAACAAGGAAGACACGGATGCTTAGAAGGATGTGCGAATGCTGTATAACCCTCCGCGAATAGCACTGTCATTCCCATAGCTTCTTAACTTCATGAGGCTGAACTTCAGTGCAAAAAAATATATAAAGTCGTAGAAAGGGCATCTGAGTTACAGAAAAATGTATGAGCAGGTTTCCACAATTATCACTGCCTTTTTCTATGCCTTCTCAATGTTTCTATACTTACTGTGTGGGACTCACGAATTTGTAGTCATACAAAGAGCACCAGAAGCAACCAAAGGCGATATCCAGTGACATCATAGCATTAGCACTGATATATTTAAATGCAGGATGTGTTCATGTTGGTAACGATATCTTACACATTAAAAGGAACTGCTAATGTATTCTCATGTACTGCAAAGTTTCTTAAGCAGAGAGAGAGAGAGAGAGAGAGAGAGAGAGAGAGAGAGAGAGAGAGAGAGAGAGAGAGAGAGAGAGAGAGAGAGAGAGAGAGAGAGAATTGTGATTATATTTGCTAAGCACTGCGATATCTCCTAAAGAGAATGGTATGTTTTCTTATTCGTCACAAGAGGCTCAATCAAGACACTCAACGTGGAATCCTTCATTAATGCTCGAAATGAGGGGGGGGGGGGAAAGTAGCAGCTGCATCCACAAATCGGTATTGACAAGGCTTTCAATAATTACCAGTGTGGTCGCTAAGGATGCACACAGACAGGGCAGTGCGTTGGACCCTTGCGTTGATACTGACGCTATTTGTCAGATCTAGAAGCTTTACTACTTCCTGCCGGCAGCTTGTCTCTGTTTCAGGACGAACTTAACAAGATGGGATGATGTAATGAGCGCGGGAGGTGAAGACACGTGCTGGTCCTGGCCGCTCCCTCACTCCCTCGCCCTGTCATGCCCCGCCATCTGTCGTCTCCGGGGCAACGAGGCTTAACATGCATCCTTATGTCCTTAAGGCGACAATTGTGAGACACGCACTGGAGTTGTTCTCATCCGGTTTATCACACACACAAAATAACACATATGCTATGTATGGTACGAATTGAAGCTGTTTTGTTACAAAGTAAATGCTTGGAGGAAAGAAATCCCCGTAAATAGCTGAAATTTAAGCGATAAAAAGTAAGAAATATTAAAGTTTCTGCGGAATTTTCTACAATTTTTTTTCATAATTTTTTTCGCATCCTCAATAGAGATTTGCAGGCATCCTTTAAACAAGCATGGAAGATCATGGCCCGGCGAAACCCTGACGTCAGACACAGTAATGATCCGTCCCTCTCTTACTTTTTTCCTGGTGGCGTGAAACAAGCTGTTGGGAGGGGAGAGAGAGGTCTGCAGATACGCGTTTCTTCCACTACGGAGACACGACAAATTCAATTTAAACTATAAAGTGGAATGTCTGACGGCACAAAAGGGAGAGGTCCTCAGGTTTTCAAGTGGGTCATTGAGGTTTTGTTGGACGTGGGGGGCGGTGTGAACGTGAAGGGTCTGTCGTCTACTTATAATTTACATGCCACCATAAAGGTCATGGCATTGAGTCCCTCGGGCAGGGATGCGGACCTTGGCGAGGGTCGTGATCGTGCAGTGCCACTCTTGTTATAGGACATGGGTAATACTTGTAACGGTGGTGGTGGTTGTAGTGGTGGCGGTGGTGGTAATAAGACGGTGTGGTGACGTTAATTAATAGAGGTGGTGGTGGTGGTAGTGGTGGTGGAGATAAGACTGTGTTGACATTGGTGGAGGTGGTGGGGCCAAGGCGGTGATGGCACTGTAGCTGCTGCTGGAGGTGATGACAATGAATGTCACCTCTCAGGAAGGAGCCGCTCTCACTAACCAGCGAAGGGAAGCCAGAGTGTAGTTAGTGTTCTCACATTTAGAAGTAGTGGTGTTTGTAAGCTAAACCAAATAACCTTTATTATAATCTAACCGAAACAAGCAGTTAGAGGACACAAACAACACAACAAGAGGGTGGGAAATTATGTCAATTTGAAGTCTTGAAACCCTGCACCCATCAGTCATCCCCACAAAGCCACCGCGCGACTTAGGAAATTGCGTGCCACATCTTGTTCCCTTTTGCAAAATACAGCTCCTCTTGTCCTCTTGCATGAGTCGACACGTCTCGAGTTAGTATGAAACAGCTGTTTTCTAATTAGCATCATCTAGAAGGGCTGGTCATGCTGTCGGTGTCACGACCTCCTTCACACAGGCTCAGTTTCGAGGGTACAAAGCGTGAACGGTGTGGAGCTTGAGACAGTGTGAACATACATTATGCTACCTTGTTGTTAAGAGCCACGCCAACGAGGAGTAGTAGTGTGTTCAGCTAGATTCTTTCATAACGCAGAGGGCACATTAACTTTTACTCGTTATGTTAGAAACAACATGCAATGCTTGAATTTCATAAAGTTTACTATCTTCTCGATCCTACAGAATCACTGTTTACTGCAGTCACCAAGATGGCAAAGATAGGTTTAATTCACATGCTGGGCTTAAACTTGAGTCGGGTTCACTGTATCAGGTTCTGTAAGTTAACAGTTTTTATAAGACTGTCTTTTAAGATATATATTTTTCCACACAGTAGCGTAGCTTCGTGGTAAAACTCACACTAGCATAAAGACTTGGTCCGATGAGCATCTTTTTTATGATTTTATTTGCTCAGTATTTTTCTCATTCATTTTTACAGGGAGGGAGTGGCAGTTCAGTGAGACGGTAGGGTGTGCGCTCGCAGGTTATATGGCGGCGCCAGGCAACCATTAACTCTTATGAAGTGTTTTATGACTCGGGTGCACTAAGATCCTTCTCATTGTCTTCATTTTGGCAAGTAAACCACTCTGAGCTACTCAGAACAAGCGTCTGGCCTCATTCAAAGACGTGTTTGTAGATGCAATTTCATACGTAAAGAATCACTTAAGTGCAATATAATTTTTCGTAAAACGAGACGTCTTCTTTGCTTGTGTGTACGAAAAAAAACTTCTAGTCATAAATAATGTAGTTCATTCCCTGCAACGCTGTAGTAAAATTTACACCATGGGATCACTTTGCTTTCTTAAGTTCGTGGACTCCTCAACCCCTTCCGCTGAGGAAGCAGAGCCAGATGTGTGAGTTTAAGTTTACCGTATCACGCGTTTGTAGACAAGAGTACCTTTGATCATTGCTTCAGGGTGGCAGTGTTTGAACGGCTTCATGGATCGTGTTCCACACCTCAGTATAACATACGTTTATGTTTTGTTTGGTTAGTCTCGTTTTTTTTTTTTGTGTGTGTAGACTGACAAGTTAAAAAAAAAAGTCAAACATGTTTTCCGAACGTGCTTGTAATAGTTAGGGAAAAAAAAAAAAAAAAAAAAAAATCCTTAGGTTGGCAGTGGCATGCACTACGCAAATATATATACACTTCAAACCTCCAGCTGCTATTTCCCTGTGTTTCTTCACGAGCACTACGGCTGACACTCATTGCTGGTGATGAGTGGGGACAGCTGCCGCCCTCTTGAGCCTGGTGGCCACTAAGCAGGGAAAACACAACCATTCCCCCTCTCAGACGATTACTGACTCCCTGTGAGAAAAAAAGTTTGTGGATGACGTGTTGCTATTGCTCAACACACTGTACATAGAAGGCAATTTATTCAGTTGATATCTATATTAAGAGATGATCTCCATCTTAACCGAACAATACCATACCTGTGAGTGTTCGAAAAACAAACACAAGATGTCTGTGTCTCTTGTCTTTTCTCTGTGATATTACCTCTGTGAAGTTAAAAATAATGTAGCGTTTCTTTTGTGATTACCGAGTCAAGATATTAACACGCACACCCATTCACCTTGATATGAAGTGTTCAAAGCAAGAATTAAGTTTCAAGGTGGGCAAGTCACAAGCCACCTCATCACCCTACTGCATACAACAGTTTACCATTTCCAGTAATAGTTGTTCTGTTTTTTTTCAGCGAACAGTCCTCAACCATTATTATCTGATTATTTCTTCGCATCAAGACACGTGTATGTCAGTCTCCTAAGAAGAAAACGTGTAGGCATCATGCCATTTATCACGCATTATCCCTTAACAGGTGAGCAGTTCAGTGTTGCCAAAGGGTGTGGTACCTCTGGAGAACTTGCTGTACTGGTTGCTGATGCTGCTGCTGCTGCTGTGAAACCTGAGCCTCAGTAAACATGAAACCTCTCAGTAAATTCTAAAGTTCCAAAGTTTTATGTGCGAATAATAATAATAAAATAAAGACTATAATTTCAATGCAAAATGATCATACCTGCTCATTTATGTGTGTCAGTAATGACAGCCTTATGCATATTGTATGCTACACAACAGTAGTTATTAACCTGCGTGGCAAAGACAGTACGGACCTATCAGCATACCTCCCCTTGATCACGGCTACTCCGCTACCGGCTTTCTGTCCTTCAACTACGGGAGCAACAGTCATGAGTCGCTAAGTGTTATCCTCTTTCTCGTCACGCCAGGCATACATTCCCACGGGAACTCCAAATCTCTTCTTCAAGTGAGATAAATAACTATCCTGTCACGAAGAGGATCCTGGTGTAAAGGCAAAACTAACAAGTTGGACAAGGTTTTAATGTGTCTTCTGTTATTATGCCAATATCAACAACACCAATTATTACGCAGTACTGTCATAAAGGAAGGAAACAGAAACGCCGCAACTAATACGTCACCTCCACCACCGCCACCATGACTACCACCAACTACAAACATGATTAATGCTATTACATAAAAAAAGACAAGATCCGTTGGTACCAATGCAACAAGTGGAAGAGCAACAATAAGAGCAACAACAACAATACCACCAATAACAAATAAGATGAAGATAAAGACGGAGACGACGCCGACGACAGCGACAAAGACTACGACGCAAGACTACAATGCAAAATCAGCAACATCTGTTACTTTAATTACCACTAAAATTACTACAACTATTTACAATTTAAAATATATGGTCATGTATCATGTTGACGTTTAAAAAAGTAGAGGTACGAGCACAGTTGCGAAGATACAGTATTCGCTCTTCTATATGCTACCAGCGCTGCACTCGTGGTGAATACTGAAGTTATTGCGGACGAGGGGAGAATGCAGCAGTGATGAAGATTAACAACAATTTATGGAGTGATGAAAGAGAGGCGAGGACTGGATGATGAAACTGACAAAAATGTAGTCTGTATCTGAGGTCAGTAATATTCCTTTGACCATATTTGTGTAGTACTGCAGGCTTGTTCTACAAAGACTCGGGTGAAAAGAAGAGAAGTGCAAGGATCTGAGCTTCTGATGGCTTGCGGACTTGTGGAGATGAGGAACACGGGGCAATGCAATGCGAGCAGTAATAACTACTGGTGGTTTATGGACAGTGCAGAGCCATTAGAGGTACTTGACTAAATATACTGATCTTAACTTCCCAGCCTTGAAAGTACTTAATAAAACATACCCAACACTAAATAGCAGGAAATAACTACTTTTTCAGAATTAGAAAAAGAACGCTAACCAAGTTGAAGCACTAAGCAAGTTGAAGATACCAATCGTTCTCATACTTCTTGCAATCTCTAATTTGAGTTTAATTCACTTCGAACCTCAAAATAAAAAAAAAGTAAAAAATATATAATAATTCGCCAATACAGACATGCTACAACATCTGAAGGATGGTAAAGATTTTTTTTTTTTTATGTAGGAAGAACACTGGCCGAGGGCAACAAAAATCTAATAAAAAAAATGCACACTGAAATGCCAGTCCCATAAAAGGGTCAAAGCAGTGGTCAAAAATTGATGAATAAGTGTCTTGAAACCTCCCTCTTGAAGGAATTCAAGTCATAGGAAGGTGGAAATGCAGAAGCAGGCAGGGAGTTCCAGAGTTTACCAGAGAAAGGGATGAATGATTGAGAATACTGGTTAACTCTTGCGTTAGAGAGGTGGACAGAATAGGGGTGAGAGAAAGAAGAAAGTCTTGTGCAGCGAGGCCGCGGAAGGAGGGGAGGCATGCAGTTAGCAAGATCAGAAGAGCAGTTAGCATGAAAATAGCGGTAGAAGACAGCTAGATATGCAACATTGCGGCGGTGAGAGAGAGGCTGAAGACAGTCAGTTAGAGGAGAGGAGTTGATGAGACGAAAAGCTTTTGATTCCACCCTGTCTAGAAGAGCAGTATGAGTGGAACCCCCCAGACATGTGAAGCTTACTCCATACATGGACGGATAAGGCCCTTGTACAGAGTTAGCAGCTGGGGGGGGGTGAGAAAAACTGGCGGAGACGTCTCAGAACACCTAACTTCATAGAAGCTGTTTTAGCTAGAGATGAGATGTGAAGTTTCCAGTTCAGATTATAAGTAAAGGACAGACCGAGGATGTTCAGTGTAGAAGAGGGGGGACAGTTGAGTGTCACTGAAGAAGAGGGGATAGTTGTCTGGAAGGTTGTGTCGAGTTGATAGATGGAGGAATTGAGTTTTTGAGGCAATGAACAATACCAAGTTTGCTCTGCCCCAATCAGAAATTTTAGAAAGATCAGAAGTCAAGCGTTCTGTGGCTTCCCTGCGTGATATGTTTACCTCCTGAAGGGAGGTAGTTTGAGGGATTAGAACGGTCACCCTTTTTAGGAACAGGCTGAATGTAGGCAAACTTCCAGCAAGAAGGAAAGGTAGATGTTGACAGACAGAGCTGAAAGAGTTTGACTAGGCAAGGTGCAAGCACGGAGGCACAGTTTCGGAGAACAATAGGAGGGACCCCATAAGCCTTCCAAGGGTTTAGGCCAGCGAGGGCATGGAAAACATCATTGCGAAGAATTTTAATACGTGGCATGAAGTAGTCAGAGAGTGGAGGAGAGGGAGGAACAAGAAAAAAATCGTCCAAGGAAGAGTTTTTAGCAAAGGTTTGAGCGAAGAGTTCAGCTTTAGAAATAGAAGTGATAGCAGTGGTGCCATCTGGTTGAAATAGAGGAGGGAAAGAAGAAGCAAAGTTATTGGAGATATTTTTGGCTAGATGCCAGAAATCACGAGGGGAGCTAGATCTTGAAAGGTTTTGACATTTTCTGTTAATGAAGGAGTTTTTTGGCTAGTTGGAGAACAGACTTGGCATGGTTCCAGGCAGAAATATAAAGTGCATGAGATTCTGGTGATGGAAGGCTTAAGTACCTTTTGTTGGCCACCTCTCTATCATGTATAGCACGAGAACAAGCTGTGTTAAACCAAGGTTTAGAATGTTTAGGACGAGAAAAGAGTGAGGAATGTACGCCTCCATGCCAGACACTATCACCTCTGTTATGCGCTCAGCACACAAAGACGGGTCTCTGACACGGAAGTAGTAGTCATTCCAAGAAAAATCAGCAAAATACCTCCTCAGGTCCTCCCAACTAGCAGAGGCAAAACGCCAGAGGCACCTTCGCTTAGGGGGATCCTGAGGAGGGATTGGAGCGATAGGATAAGATATAGATATGAGATTGTGATCGGAGGAGCCCAACGGAGAAGAAAGGGTGACAGCATAAGCAGAAGGATTAGAGGTCAGGAAAAGATCAAGAATGTTGGGCGTATCTCCAAGACGGTCAGGAATACGAGTAGGGTGTTGCACCAATTGCTCTAGGTCATGGAGGATAGCAAAGTTGTAGGCTAGTTCACCAGGATGGTCAGTGAAGGGAGAGGAAAGCCAAAGCTGGTAGTGAATAGTGAAGTCTCCAAGAATGGAGATCTCTGCAAAAGGGAAGAGGGTCAGAATGTGCTCCATTTTGGAAGTTAAGTAGTCAAAGAATTTCTTATAATCAGAGGAGTTAGGTGAGAGGTATACAGCACAGATAAATTTAGTATGAGAGTGACTCTGTAGTCGTAGCCAGATGGTGGAAAACTCGGAAGATTCAAGAGCGTGGGCACGAGAGCAGGTTAAGTCATTGCGCACATAAACGCAGCATCCAGCTTTGGATCGAAAATGAGGATAGAGAAAGTAGGAGGGAACAGAAAAGGGGCTACTGTCAGTTGCCTCAGACACCTGAGTTTCAGTGAGGAAAAGAAGATGAGGTTTACAAGAGGAGAGGTGGTGTTCTACAGATTGAAAATTAAATCTTAGATCGCGAATGTTGCAGAAGTTAATGATGAAAAGTTGAGGGGGGTGTCAAGACGCTTAGGGTCGTCGACAGAAAGACAGTCCGACTTGGGGACAATTATGGTCCTCTCCCCAGATGGGGACTCCGAGGCTGGTGTAGGAGTCGCCATGATGATTTTAAAATTTTTGAGTGAAGGGTGTGTGTGTTATTAGGTGCTTGTAGTTTTGTGTGGAGGAAGAGAGTTGTCTTTAGAGGGCAGTGTGTGACTGCCCCCTTGTGTTGTGAGACACAAAGGGAAACGTTCAGTGAGGTCACAGCTGGGTTTAATTATAAGTTCACAGCACCCCCTGAACAGTGCTTTAGACCTCACTGGGAGTAATTATCGTTTCGGCAGGTGTCTACTGCCTCCTCCTGTGTACTGCCTCCTCCTGTGATGATGAAAATAACAAGTACTGGTCTTAGATTCGTATTAAAAAAAACGCCTTGTTCCCTCACTACCTCTATTTCCAAAGGGCACAGAGATATTTAGCCGGGCTCTCAAGAGTGTTTCTCCTGTAGAATGTAGAAGTCTTGTTAACATAAAAACACCTTTTAAAACCTTTATAACCTCAACTAAAGCCTTTTGAATGTGATGGAGGTGCGGCGCAGTGTTTCATAATATGTTGCTTACCATCCTGACCTTAAGTGAGTGGAAATGCGCCTCACAGATCCTCCCCGTTTGGCAGGGGTGTGCGGGACGTGATGTGTGTCCAGGTACAGGTCAGCGCCTCCGCCTGCTGGGAGCCACAAGGTCAGGAGGGGTTGTTGGGTAGACAGACCTTTCACCTACGAGTCCACTGGAGATTACTGATTCTCTTTATCCAATGCAGCAACTGGCAGCAACAACAGTAGCAAAAACAACAACAACAACAACAACAACAACAACAACGACAACAACAACAAAAGCAGTAAAAACATCGACTATAACAAGAAGAAGAAGAAGAAAAAGAAGAAGAAGAACAACAACAACAACAGCAACAACAACAGCAACAACAACAACAACAACAACAACAACAACAACAACAACAACAACAACAACAACAACAACAACAACAACAACTACAACAGCAGCAGCAGTAGCAGCAACAACAGCAGCAGCAGCAGCAGCAACAACAACAATGAGAAAAATCTTTACCATCAGGAATAACAAAGTGAATCACAAGATTTTTTCTCTTTCACCATTCCAATATGTTCATGTGTTTCTATACATGCATACATATTTTATGTATCACATGATACACGATTTTGCTGTTTCTTTTATATGTATTGATATCTATGGATATATCTACATCTGTAATAAACTATGAAGGTAGTGAAGTAATTTAGAATAAGAAAAGAACAATGGGGTAATGGGATAATTAAATATACTCGTAGTTTTGACCAGTAAAACGGCTCGGAAAGCGATTGACGAGCGAACCTGTTAGTAATGAGAGAGTGGCAATTTCAGGTACCTTGCAGATCGCGCACTAGCCTAATATTTAAAAAAAGATCAATCTAGCTCGAAACTTTGCGAAAGCCCAATGGTTGTGCTGTATACCGTTGAATAGGAAATTTTATTCTACGTTCACTGGTATGTGTCCGGTGTGTTAAGAGAAAAAAAAGTTAGTGAAAACTGAGAAATTTTGAAAAAAAAATCCCATTTTCGACACCCTTCTACGTTTTGCAAATTACCCATTGATTTTATTAAATAGAAGAGATGAACACTATATCACATAAAATTGATAGAGTTGTGCTGTCATATGGAGCTAATTTCGTTACGATCGCACATGTAGTTCCGGAGATATTAGCGTCTGAATAGCGTTACGGTCGGGCCAGGCTGCTCAGAATGAAACAACCTCCACAAGTAAACTTCGCTTCGCTCTTAATTGTTGTTCTGGTGGAGTGAAAGCAACAACAATGAGCGGAAAGAAAATATTATAAATAAAAGAACAAGCCATCTAACATTAACATCCAAGAGAATAATTCAGATGGTATGATCTTAATTGCTCGACAGAAAACAAAATACTCGTTTAAGGCAGATAATATATTAATGTAAGTGAGGTTATAGACATAAGTAACGATAAATGCGAGACAGACCAGTTTGTATAAGTAAGACTCATATTTTTAAATGCTATGGGCTTTCATCAGGACTTGTTTCCTTACTGATAGCACAGAGTGCTTGTGAAGCTATCACTAGAATCATGAAAACAGCTTTGAAAACCCGACTGACATTCACTTGGGTCTTTTCAAAGCAGCTGAGATGAGACCCCAGAACGTGTGATAATACGATCTAGCGTGGAAGGAGTGGAGTGTGGAGGCGAGAAGAAATCAGTATAAAGCAGGGTTACATTTCAGCTGTTGGCTCTCTTACTCTGAAAAAGGCAGCAGCTGAAGTGTAAGATATATGCTCGTAAAATTCCTCTGCCTTATTTTTTGTTTCCACATTACTATACGTACAGACGTTTGTCTCTGGTGAAAGCAAACTGGTTTACCTCGTGAGGCGATTTCCAGTTTCCTTATTGGAAACACTACGCCCTGTGCACCTTTACAACTAGACTCGCCTCGGAGCAAGCAGTTAATATTCATCTTTGAGTGAGTAACTGAATGAAGCAAGTGACCATAAATGCCAGACATCTGAGGTCATATGGCATTATATCATTGAAGGAGTAAACGGTAATGTGAAGAGAACAACACAATGATTTAACTCTTTCACTGATGGACAATTCTTTTCCCATTTACAACTTTTCAGACTCCCACTTTTGTATTACAGTCTCTTCCACTGTTCTGAAGGCTGGAAAAAAAAAATTAAACAAATTTCACAATGCTCTTACTGTTAACAACGCACGACCATATGAGTGAGAAGGTTGGTGGAAGGTGATATGACAAGAGTGTGAGTATTTTAGCTTATACCACGACGAGTCAACTCGTTAGTTTAAGACAAGCACAGCTGAGGTGTGTAGACAAACGGCAAAGTATGACTGTGGACATGACATTGAATTTTTTTTTTTCATATATAGACTTCAAGGTAAACATGACGCCCTTGAGTAGAAGTAGCGAGTGTTTGGCATGGAAGGAAGGTTGATGGAACGACAATTTCTCATGGGAATGCATTGAACTAACATAAATAAAAGGAAACATTATACACATTGAATTAATGATGACACATTTGAGGAAATTATTACTGGACTTTTCATTCGTCAGCAGGCAATGCGTACTTGGGAGCACGATGAGATATCAATAATTTGTCACACAGCAGAGAAATAGTGACGAATGTACAGGAACCGGTAAAATATGACAACAAAGCTTCAAATGAGCAGTAGTGGAGATTATAATGGCGACTAGGAAACGTTCGTAATGCCACACCGACACAACTGGAACTCACTATTTGAACTTTTCCCTTTAATACTCCCTTATGTTAACAAATGCAAAGGTCAGTGTGTTACTTTTTCCTTGTAAGAATAGTGGGTTATCTCATGGCGGGTGTGTGGCGGCTTCAGGGTCACAGGCAGAGGCGGTGATGGAGGTGGAGGCCGCCTGTCCACACCTACACTACGAGAACGTGACGCAGGAGGTGGTGTACGCCTGGTCCTTCATCGATGCACTCTACTTCTCCATGACCGTCACCACCACCATTGGTAAGCTTCCCTCCCCCCCTCTTTCTCTCTCTCTCGTTCTTGAAATATGAAACAATAAGATTTCTTCATAACGTATGTATATATATTTTCGTACATGCATTCCAAACTGAATAAATATCTTCCTTTTTAACAAGTTTTTCTCTTCCCTTTAACTAAGCAGCCCATAGGAAAAAGGTAAGTATGTGACTGACTTATTCCTCCCCTCAACTTGTTTCCTATTCACTGCAAAGAAAAAAAAAGTAAAAAAAAAAAATATATACGAATGATCAATTCCGTCATGCATGTGTCTATTCCCTCCCGTCATGACTCCAGGGTACGGCCACCTCACGCCGAAGAGTTCGTGGAGCCGCATCGTGTGCATCCTGTACTCCTTAGTGGGCATCCCCCTCACCGGCATGCTGCTGGCGTGGACGTCAAACTTTTTTGGCGATAAACTTCTCCAACTGTTTAAGTCCAGGGTGAGCTGTTTTGTTATTTGAAATTATCATTAGATCTTCGTCACCTGTACGTGTACTGTGACTGTCTTCGTGAACACGCGATAATAGCTGCCACTGACACCTCCGTCTGATTTGTGAGTGCTGCCATCAGCCATCTTTGAATCTCAACATTTCACAGCTAAGTGACGAGAGGCAACAATCCCACACTTTCATCGCCGCCGCCACCGTCATCTACATCACGCTGGGGTTCGTGGTGTTTATCTTCCTGCCCGCGGCGTTACTCTCGTCGCTGGAGGGTTGGAGCTACCTGACGGCCGTCTATTACAGCTACATCACCCTCACCACTATTGGATTTGGTGACTACGTTACTGGTGGGTCCGTCAAGGAAGGGTGGTGGAAATATGTTTGTGTGTGTGTGTGTGTGTGTATGTGTGTGTGTGTGTGTGTGTGTGTGTGTGTGTGTGTGTGTGTGTGTGTGTGTGTGTGTGTGTGTGTGTGTGTGTGTGTGTGTGTGTGTTAACGATGCAAATCAGCCTCTGCGTCTCTTATTCCAGGCAATGAATTCAAGGGTACAAACTTATACGTGTACCAGATCGGAGTCATTATGTGGATCATAGTGGGGCTCGGCTACTGGGTGATGGTGGCCAACTTCATCACCAAGGCTTTGGCGTCCAAGCGTCTCACCACTTCCATGAAACGCCGGGCCGAGGAGATGAAGAAATTGATGCAGCAAGTTGGCATAAAAAATCATGACCCGGCCTTCCTCCGCCAGCATTCCAAGGCCACCATCAACCTCATGCTGCAGGTGAGGAGGGCAGAGCGAAGGG
>NC_087168.1:10514649-10577149 GCF_035594125.1 Scylla paramamosain
CAATAACTAATTACATAAGTTAAATGCTGGCCATTTACGTACGCTGCTGCATGCTACTTTGATCTCACGAAAAAAAAAAAAGCTCTTTTCTTTAATGACTCACCCATCTGTTCTCTCCTCACCGCTGACAGTTTAATTTGAGTAACTCCATGCTGCCCGGAATCTACAAGAGCACCAGTGAATGTAGTGTCGATGTCACGGACGAGAAAGTCAGCGAACACTGCGGCGCCAGCAAAGAAAAGCTTGCCATCAACAACAAAGAAAAGGTGTCGCCATGACCTGTCGGTGCCACATCTCTGCTTATACCCCCGCCCGGCACAACGCCTGCTCCTCCAGCGCCTCTGTCTCTATGTTCACCAACACTACCTAACTGACTCTTGAGTGGCAGTTCTTTAAAATAATGCAGTGATGAACATTACAAAAAACTGATTATGAAACCTTGAGTCATACAAGTTTCATTCCACGTCATTTCCTGCATTTCGTGTACTTTGTAGCGTGGAATGCTGTACGTGTCTACTTGAATCAAAGAAACACTATACTAAAAATTACGGTAGTGCTTTAATATTCAAGAAAATTATTGTCTTCCGACCAGTCATCTGTTGCCAAACATGTTCAGTTACCTGTCATACAAAGTGAATATAGTTTAGGGATCCAATACAACCAGAGCACGTAAGTATGTTTGTAAACTAATATCATAATTATCACTCAAATCAACAAATGTTTGCAATGCTATTACATCCAAACACACAAAAAAATGTTTATAATTGTTCATAAATGTTTCGTTTGCCGTGTTATGACGATGAAATTACTAATTTGGATAGCAAATAAGAAACAAGTAGATATGAAGTGAATTCTGTTTACTAAAAGTGATGTTATTCCTGTATGTGATTCTAAGCACTGTCTACTTTAGGTGGAGATTTAAAACTAACATAAAGTATAACATATGATAGATGACCCGATAGTACTTCCGCGTCAAGATTTCAAATACGAAGAGAATAAAAATATGGGAATCAAAGACACACATTCACACGTCCAAACACCTGCACTCTACCAGGACCGGCTCGGTGCTTCCCTGCTACTGACACACACAAGTTACCTGGCAAGAGGACGGAGGGATCACCACTGACGCTCCCTCGCCCACACCACCTCATAGCAGCAGGATCTCTCGTGGTTCCTCAAGGAGAACCTTAACTTCGTAACCGGGTTGATTTCACTGAACATAACCTTGAAGCCGTAACACTTGAGGTATCCGAAGTATGCCCACATCTTCTGCCGCATAATGGACGCATCTGCGACGAAACACGATTGGTTACTTGATTGACCGATGGAGTGACCGATTTTACAGTGCAGCTCAATACTAAAGCAGCCACACAGTATACGAGTATGTAGGTTGTTAAACTTTTGATACGTCATTTAGAAAGAAGTATTTTTGATAAATGATTGAGGGTTTCTTCCAGATACAGTCTGTATATGAAAACTGGAAAGGGAATGGATAATGCATAGTTTCTAAAGACCTAGGCATTCCATCTTTTTGTTTCTTGTACAATGACTTTGGAAATATTACATAGATTGTTATCATTATGTGTTGTTGTTTTATTTTCACATAATAATAATAGAGAGAGAGAGAGAGAGAGAGAGAGAGAGAGAGAGAGAGAGAGAGAGAGAGAGAGAGAGAGAGAGAGAGAGAGAGAGAGAGAGAGAGAGAGAAAGGATTAATGTGTCTGGACAAACCTCTATCAACGTGAACCTCCACTCCGATCTGCTTCACGTTCTTTAGCAGGTTGGGCGCGTGTCTGATGACGTCCCTGAAGAAGTGGTTCTCGAAGCCCTCCACGTCCAGCTTCAGGTAGTCGATGGTAGTGTTCTCCAGCTGCAGCAACTTCAGGATTGTCATGTACCTTGCCATCTGAAGGACCGGAGAGAGAAAAGAAGAGTTAAGAGCCTGCAGATAAGAGAGAAAGGAACATGAGTTTAAGAGGAAGAAGAATGAGGTTTTGATATAAAGGAGTTTAGTGTCAAGAGGGAAGAGCCTGAGGTTTTAAGAGAAAGGAGTGTGGTGTTATGAGGGAACTTGGAGTTAAAAGGGAGAAGCATGAGGTTAAGAGGAAGGAGTCTGGTGATAATAGGAAGGAGCTTTTTTTTTTTTTTATGTAGGAGGGACACTGGACAAGGGTAACAAAATCCAATAAAAAAAAAAAGCTCATTGAGATGCCAGTCCCCGAATAAGTTCTAAAGCGGTTGTCAGAAATTGAAGGATAAGTGTCTTGAAACCTCCCTCTTGAAGGAATTCAAGTCACAGGGAGGTGGAAATACAGGAGCAGGCAAGGAATCCCAGATTTTATCAGAGAAAAAGATGAATGATTGAGAATACTGGTTAACTCTTGCATTAGAGAGGTGGACAGAACAGGGATGAGAGAAAGGAGAAAGTCTTGTGCAGGGAGGCCGCAGGAGGAGGGCAGGCATGCAGTTAGCAAGATCAGAAGAGCAGTTACCAAGAAAATAGCGGTAGAAGATAGCAAGAGATGCAACAATGCGGCGATGAGAAAAGCTAAAGACAGTCAGTTAGAGGAGAGGATGAGACGAAAAGCTTTTGATTTCACCCTGTCTAGAAGAGCGGTATAAGTGGAACCTCACCAGACATGTGAAGCATACTACATACATGGACGGATAAGGTCCCGTACAGAGTTAGCAGCTGGAACGGTGAGAAAAACTGACAGAGACATCTCAGAGTGCCTAACTTCATAGAAGCTGTTTTAGATAGAGATGAGAGTTAATTAAGAGAAAAGAGCTTGGTGTTAGAAGAAAGGATCCTGGAAAGGAGGAAGATGAAGTTAGGTGGAAGGAGACTGGAGCTAGGAAAGAGATTACTTGGATGAAAGTACCACTAAATTAGGAGGAAGGTGGATGGATCAAAAGTGTAACCCACCCATACACGGAAAGCAGTGTTAGTTGCTACTTTAGAATAGCTGGCACCTCAGAAAGAAATGATTTTTCGTTTTGCCACTTAATTTCATTTCAGGCGCATCAGACCTCGCTCATTTCGCCGCCCATTGGAGGACTGACGTCAAGTGATCGTCAACAGACACACTAGCACCCACCACAAGTCGACGAATGATAATAAACAACCCTCAAAGATATTTCTATGTTGATGTCGGGTGACGATTCCAAACATGTCTTTCCTCGCTGCCCCGATAAACACACACTCTGCTCCTCGCCTGTCACTGGGCCGTCCATTGGTTGCACATATATTTATTGATGTGCAAGCAGCCACCTGTCCTCCTTGAGCAAGACACTGGCGTGTGTGATGAGTGAAAGGTCTTAGTCTTACGTATAGATCCGATTACATGAGCATTAAGAACTCTCCGAAAGAATAATAGCACTTATGGTACGTGATCTTCAAGGTTTTTGGTGAATCACACACACACACACACACACACACACACACACACACACAAATTTCTAACTAACCTTCGGCTTGGTGTGGAGGCGATCATAGCTGGCGATGCCTATATCGTAAAACATTACATTGGGAGAGCGTCGGTGTGTTGGCTTCCTGATGGTGGGATCGAAGGCATGCACCTGTCAATGCAAGTACCATAACAGTCTATAGATCCCCTGTTTGTTAATGTACATGATATACACAGAGTCATAGGTATACACAAGGCGTCCTTTGTATCTGCATGAAAAACTATGATTATATTTTTCCTAAAGCTCCGTCCACTTTGTATTAAGAGGGAACAATAACTTTAAATTATCTATTGAAGCGTGGTTACAACCTGCAGGTTCGAGGATGGAGCTTAAAAAGTGCATATAGGCATTCTCATGTCGCAGCAAGAGATTTATTGCCCTTACAATAATTTTTTGTTAGGTAAGGTAGGGTGAGGTAAAATAAGGTAAAGTAAGGTAAAGTGAGATGAAGTGAGGTGAGGTGAGATGAGAGAGGTGGCAGAGGTGAGAAGAGGTGAGGTGAGGTGAGGTATGGTAAGGTAAGGTAGGATAAGGAAATGTTAAGTTAGGTTAGGTAAAGAAGAGAAAGATAATGAATGCAAAGTAAGATTAAGTTAGGTTAGATTAGGTAAGATAACATAGGATAAGGTAAGGTTAGATTATATAAGGTAAGAGTGTTGAAGTGTGTTCACTTGCAATGAAATGTCTAGATCAATAGTTCCCAATCTTTCCTAAGTTCATGCACCCTTCCGGGAGCTCTTGAGAAATTCATGTACCCTAGCGCTTTAGACGATTAATTACCAAAAAATGACCTAAATATTTCACATTTTTCTCTAGTTTTAATACTGAAAATATATAAATAAAAGTATTACGTCTTTATTTAAAACAGAAATATACCTAGCACTATCAGTGCTAAATAATTGTTACATGGGCGCTACATGTATGATAAAACAAAATGTCATATCTCCAACCTGTGAGGCGCGAGTTGCGTCTGAGTGTAATATTATGCATTATACATAAATCTATATAACTTTAATCTCGATTTGAATTAATTTCTTACATGACACAATTTTCTTCCTAAAATATCTTTTCCTGCTGTGCGCTCTTATACACACTGGCCATGTCATGTACCCCATTATTTCCTATGGAGAAGCATCCTTTCATGCACTCTGGGGTGCACCATGCACCCAGGCTATTATTGGTCTAGATCAGGGGGTTCCCAACCTGGGGTACATGTACCCCAAGTGGTATATTTGCATTTTCAGGGGGTACATTGGGTCTCAAAGAATAACTGCTACTGTGCAATATATGTTGTAATATGTAGTCAGATTGCACAATTTTTTTTCTAACTTCTTCATTTTAACAAGCAAAACTCTTATTTAAACTATATCAAGAGTAGGGTGAGTAACAATTTTTTTTTCACTATTATGGAACTTCCCGTGGCCTTAATGTGAACTATGCCTGAAAATAAAAGGTACGGGACGTGTATAGTACTGACTCGAGACTGGCGGGCGGCACCGGCCGGAGTCAGTTCTACTGACACAGCTAGTGAAGGTGTGATAACGTTACGTTACTCTTCACCAGCACTGTTGTCGTAGCTTCGTAAAAAAAAAAAGAAAAAAGAAAAAAGAAAAAAAAAAACACTACACAAGAAAATAAATAAAACGACAAAAATATCCAATATAAAAAAAAAAAAATGATGTCATCAATATCAGGCTTGTTCCCAAGTTGGTACATGTACTCATACTTACGTGCACAATATAATACTTGGACTTCACTTACTCGACCATTTTACGTATACTTTCGAGTACAGCACAACTTGAAAACGTAAAAGTGAATTGTAGTGTTTGACGAGCAGTATGGGTGGAGGTGATGTAAGAGGAAGGAATTAACAAAAATGTGCCCTTTGGAAGGCCAGGTGTGTTAGGTTGGTGACAATGAAATCATGAGAGGTTTAGTGTTATTCCTGTTATTAATATGCTAATAGGTGTAAATGTACATGACCAAAAAATGTCCAAGGTATACAGAGGAACAAAAAGGTAGGTAACCACCTGGTCTAGATCGTCGTCAGGTTAGATTAAGTAACGTCAGAATATTTTAACTTAGAAGGGAAAGGATGGTGGTACTCACATTACACTGAAACCTCTTGTCTAGATCGTCATCGAAGGAGAAGTCCTCACCGATCCCGAAGGAGAGAACAACACAGCGGCCAGGCTCCACTCTGAACCTGTCATCCATGCACATCCACTTCTCCCCGCTGAAGTAGGTCCTGTCGGGCAAAAGCTGACCGCCCACCATCACCTGCAACACACCCACACCAGTACCTTTGTTAGAATGTTGGCAACAATTATACTGTGTGTGTGTGTGTGTGTGTGTGTGTGTGTTTCTCTCTCTCTCTCTTTCTCTCTCTCTCTCTCTCTCTCTCTCTCTCTCTCTCTCTCTCTCTCTCTCTCTCTCTCTCTCTCTCTCTCTCTCTCTTGAAAAGACAACATTTATCCTTTCAAGAAAAAAAAAAAAACGAAGAAAAGTATGGCTTTAGTTATTAGTATTCACCAAGACTGGTAACGCAGCCTTGGAGCTGGGGCACCTCCCCAGTGGAGCTTATCAATGCATTTTTATTTTTTGAAATAGCGCGAGTCCTTATCTCACTGTGGTTGCATTATTCTCTGAATTATATATTAAGATAATTTAACACAGCAGCAACACTCACTTCATCAACTGATGAAGACGACCCGAAAACTTCAGTACCTGTCCCCTTATTTCATTTAGTACACATCCTTGGCCAAACTTCAGTAATTGTCCTGACATGCGCGTAGGATATATGGAATTTGTCACCTAAGAGAAATATTTTAGTCTAACAATGCATGTGTAAAATAATGAGGAGAGAGAAACAGTAGATGATTTATTATGCGTCTGGTCGGCATAAAACAAGCAGCTATGACAGTGCGTGGTTAATCACCATTAATGATCTATATAAATGATCAATGTGGAATTTATAACCAATACATCAAGGATAAACCAGATCTGCTTGCACGACAGCCTACAACAAACTCTGTTGTGCACCATAAGTAGAGTTTACAAAACAATTTGGCGAATGCTACAGATATTCAAAGTGAAGAATTTAAAGAAGAAAATATAAACATTGCAGCAGACGTGTTGGAGGCATCAGTGACATATGTCCATGTTTTTTTTTTTTTTTTCAGGTGCTGGTGTGGTCTTTTCTTATGCCAATAATTGACTCAATTTGTCTAATGAAGCTGCTCCAGCATCCCGACATTACCGAATCACAGGTCTTCGTTTTGTTATGATCGTCACCAAGTTGGGGATTTCCGAAATCACGAAAATAATGACTGTGGAATCAGATCGAGGTGTTGGTGATGCCCGTGATCAAGTTTGTTAGGCTTTCAGTTGGTAACGTTACCAAACAACTGTGAAATTGGCCCTTTCATACACAACATGTCTACTAGTACAGCTCTTCTGATGTGTGTGCAATTTATCTTGAAAAAAGAAAAAAAGTGAAGAAAAATGTCAAAAAACGCACCGGCTTCTCACAGTGTAGCTGGTGGCGGTCGATGAGGTTGTAGTAATCATCAGCATTTCTCATTTGAGGCGCAGTACAGTTGATCCTCCCTGCATGAGCCAGATAATGAAGACCGTTAAACTCTGCGTGATCTATAAGAAGCGTTTTCCTTCATCATTAACTTTTTTTTTTTCTGATGTACATGACTTGACATATTAAAACTTAAATTCGAACGGAACAAGAAATAAAAGTCTTGAACAAACTAAACTATACTATATTATAAGAGCAACCTATCTTTCCTTTTATGACTTTTTTTGGATTTAAAATATTGCTTTAGCTTAAAACTCAAATTCCAATGGAATTGAGGCAAGTCTTGAACAAAACATAGATCATACACTAAGAGGGCAACCTACCTTTTCTTTATGACTGACAGTTTTTCTGATTACATTTACAGCTTAAAACTCTGAATCAAAATTGAGTGGAAACAAGCAGAAGCCTTTTTCGATACAGTGGGGGTATAACACGAAGTGTAAAACCTACCCCAGTCCTCGTCCTCCTGAGGGGCCCGCCAGTCCCTCTCCCACTCCCTCCAAACAGGGTCTTGTGTTTGGTGCCGCACGTGCAGGCCGGACAGAAGTGTTTGGAGATGCTGATGCACCCTGAATTAGCAGGTGGACGTCATCAATGAAACATTGTGGTGCACGGAGACATCAACAATGCCACACAGAAGGCGACGGCAGTGGCACGAATATCAACTAGGTACTACTGTTGCTACTACCACTGCTACTATTGCAACAGCGGCAGCAGCAACAGGAGCAGCAGCAGCAGCAGCAACAGCAGCAACAACAACAACAACAACAACAACAACAACAACAACAACAACAACAACAACAACAACAGCAGCAGCAACAACAACAATAACAGCAGCAACAACAACAATAACAGCAACAACAACAACAACAACTATAACTACTATTACTACTACTATTACTACTTCCAATATTACTATTTTAATGTGAATATTATCTGTGAACATTTTTTCGATGAATATTTAATTATATCTAAGCAAAGACGAAAATACAAAATGCAGAGCTTGCCATCACTTTCAATACTTGTTCGAGTTGTAAGACTCGACATATTGGAGAAACCAAGAAGAATTTAACATATAGTCAGTGAACATGAAGGTAATTTTATACGTACACTGAAACAGTTAGCTCATCCCTCATTCTCAGCAATAAGAATGCATTCAGACACATATGATCATCCATTTACGGAGAAGGATTTCAGTATATTAAAGCTGACGCACATACGGACATTAAAATATTGGAAGCTATCTATATCAATCACTTGAAATCCTATATATATATATATATATATATATATATATATATATATATATATATATATATATATATATATATATATATATATATATATATATATATATATATATATATATATATATATAATAATAATAATAATAATAATAATAATAATAATAATAATAATAATTATTATTATTATTATTATTATTATTATTATTATTATTATTATTATTATCTAAAACTAAATTTTAGAGTTCCGCGGATGGGGATGCAGAGCCAAATATGTATTTCTCACAAAGTCAGATGTGGGTAAATTTTTGGTTAAAATATTTATATTTGCAAATGTGGCAGCGGTTGCGGATAATTTTTACACGTCACCTTCATACACAGTGCGCCTTCTCTGTGACACGAAGCTTCAGAGAGGAAAGAGACAAGAGAAAAAAGAGATAAAAAGAAAAATATGTAATAAAAGAAGTAAAAAAAAAAAAAAAAAAATACTACATATGTTTTAAGAATGTAGAGGCAGATGTAACAGGGGAACCTGTCCACAATAAAGGGACATGGGAATGATACCTCGCTCTCTCCCTCTCACTCATTCCTTACCATTCACTCTCCATCTTTCCTCACGCTCTCGTACAATTCCATTCCCATTCTCAGTAAGAAAGATAGATAGATAGATAGATAGATAGACAGATTGATAGATACAAAGGAATACAAAGGAATACAAAGGAAAGCCAAACAGCAACAGACCTTTTGGTCCTTGCAAGGCTGTTTGGTAACTACTTCTAACTAGCTACAGTGAAGAGAGACAGGACAGCATAGCAGAAGGCTCCTCCCCACCCACCACTCCCTCCAGCTTGCGCTGGCATGGAAATAGTTGGGAAAAGTACCATGCAGTATGGAAAAACTGACATGGAAATTTTCATAGGAAAGGATGAAAGGAAGTTCTACTATTCACCCTACGGTGAACTCTATACGCCTATCTCAAAGTTAATACAAGTTATATTAAAAATGGTGTCTGTTGAATAAGAGTTTAATAGTGAATTTAGTAATTATTCGGACAAGAAGAGAGCTTGTTGGGGATTTGCTTTTAAATATTTGTCTATTTTATTTTTGAATGATTCAATAGTATTGCTGTTTACAATTTCGGCAGGAAGTTTATTACATATATTTACTATACGATTAAAGAAGAAATGTTTGGCCTCGTGGGATTTAAAACGTTTGGGTATAATCTTGAATCCATTATTTCTTGTTAGGTTAGAATGATCAATGGTAAAATAATTATGTGCATCAATGTTACTATATCCTTTGAAAATTTTGAACACTTCAATTAGGTCTCCTCTTATCCTGCGCTTTGTTAAACTAAATAGGTTTAGTTCTTCCAGTCGTTCCTCATACGGCTTATTGCGCAATCTTGGAATCATCTTTGTGACTCTGCGCTGTATCTTTTCTAGTTTTTCAATGTCTTTTTTGTAGTATGGTGACCAGAACTGTACACAGTATTCTAGATGAGGGCGCACCAGTGAGTTATATAAGGCAAGTATAACCTTTTCTGATTTAAATTCAAAGGTTCTTCCAATGAACCCTACTAATTTATTTGCCGTCTTTACTGTTTCTGTGCAGTGTTGACTCGGCTTTAGGTCGTTTGACACAACGACATCAAGATCTTTTTCTTTATCAGCAAATAGAGAGAGAGAGAGAGAGAGAGAGAGAGAGAGAGAGAGAGAGAGAGAGAGAGAGAGAGAGAGAGAGAGGGAGAGAGAGTGTCTGTGAGTCATGAGCGTGAGTTGCAGTAGGCTAAGTTTCAGTGAGAGTGAGGTAAAGCGTGGATGAGTCGAATGGAAAATAAGCGTGAGTTGATGAGAGATTAAGGGGAGGGAGGGAGGGAAGTCTGAGACCCGACAGAGGAAGGGAGAGGAAAGAAACATGGGGAGAGAGGTACTCGTACTGTGGAACAAAGGGAGGAAGGGAGAAGAAGGGAGTTCGTAACGAGGGAAGAAGAATACATGGCCAAGGAAGAAGAGGAAGAGTGAAGGAAGAAGAAGAAAGGAGTGTGGGGAGAGAGCAGAGGGAATGAATATAAGCAGGAAGGATAAGGAGAGAGTGAAAAATTAGATGGAGAGAAGTACTGGATAATAAATATCCGTTTTTACATAAGAACATAAGAAATAAGGGAAGCTGCAAGAAGCGACCAGGCTTACACGTGGCAGTCCCTGTATGAAATATACCTACCTATTTCCATCTATTATCCCCATCCATAAACTTGTCTAATCTTCTCTTAAAGCTCTCTAGTGTCCTAGCACTAACAACATGATTACTGAGTCCGTTCCACTCATCTACCACTCTATTTGAGAACCAATTTTTTCCTATTTCCTTCCTATACCTAAATTTTTCAAGCTTGTACTCGTTATTTCTTGTTCTACCCTGGTTGCTGATCCTATGAATTTTGCTTACATCCCCCTTGTTATAACCCTTATACCACTTAGAGACTTCTATCAGGTCCCCTCTTAACCTACGTCTCTCTAAAGAATGTAAATTTAACAGCTTCAACCTCGCCTCGTAAGGAATATTCCTCATCCCCTGTATCCTTTTAGTCATTCTCCTCTGTACTGATTCTAATAGACCTATATCTTTCCTGTAATGTGGGGACCAGAACTGCACAGCGTAGTCTAGATGAGGTCTGACCAGCGCCAAATATAACTTTAATACTACTTCCGGCCTTCTACTTTTAACACTCCTAAAAATGAATCCTAGTACCCTATTTACCTTGTTTCTGGCTTCTATGCATTGTTTCCCTAGACGGAGTTCAGAGTTAACTATAACTCCTAAATCTTTCTCGTACCCTGTACCTACCAGAGTTTGCTTGTTTAATGTGTAGCTATTGTGTGGGTTTCCTCTACCTACGCTAAGCACTTTCCATTTATTGATATTAAATTCCATTTGCCATCTATCCGTCCATTCATTCATTCTATTTAAATTTGCCTGCAAGGCAATGGCATCCGATTTTGACCTAATTAATCTTTGTGTCACCCGCAAATTTACTAACATCACTACTAATTCCACTATCCAAGTCATTGATATATATTAGAAATAACAATGGCCCTAATACTGATCCCTGTGGCACCCCACTAATTACATGACCCCACTCGGATTTCGAGCCGTTTATTACCACTCTGTCGCCTGTCACTAAGCCATGACCCTATCCAGCCTAACACCTTCCCATCTATCCCGTGTGCCCTAACCTTTCTCAGGAGCCTTTGATGGGGTACCTTGTCAAATGCTTTACTAAAGTCCAGATATAAGATATCATAACTATCATCATTATCTACTGCCTCGTACACCTTACTGTAAAAACTTAACAAATTTGTCAGGCAAGACTTCCCCTTCGTGAAGCCATGCAGTTTTTCCTGTGCCTTGTTCTTTTTCGCTCTACCTCTATTCACCCACATCCCCACCATTCCTACTTTTACTCCCTCCATCTCCTTGGCCCCTGTACTCCCCTTAATAGGATAAGATTAGCTGAAGATAGGAAGGAGTCAGTGAGAATAAGGATGAGTGAGAGCTAAGGTGAAGGAGAAAACAAATGTGCGTTAAAATATGACAAGTGAAAGATTAAGTGTGAGTGTGAGTGAGACTGAGTGAGAGTCAGTGTGAGTGAGAGAAGTCAAACAAGAGTGAGTGTGAACGTTGGCGAAAGATGAAGTGTGAGAATGAGAGAGTAAAAAAGAATCATGAAAATTACTAAGTAGAAGAGACTGAGTAAAAATGAAAATGGAATTATACAAGACTTAGAGAGAGTGAGGAAGTACGGAGAGTGAGTGTCATGGAGTGAGTGAGATGGGGAGGGAATGAGGTCTCCCTTGTCACTTTGTCTAGTGCAGATAAGGGCAGGGGAAGGAACAGGGAGAGAGGTTTGAGGCAAGGCGGAGGAGGAAGGGAGAGGAAAGGAATGAGAGAGAGGACGTAGTACGTATATTTATCCCGTTTTTCCTGCACCATATTCCTCTTCGTTTTCCATCCGTACATTCCTCCCTTCCCACTTCTACTCCCTCCATCACCTTGCCCACTGTACTCCCCTTCCCCGATTACATTTTCTGTTTATACAATCTCAAAATACTCGTATCTGTGCATTTTATTACTTCTTAATATATCTCTTTTTCTATTTATCTATATTTCTTCCTCTTCACTCTTTCCCTTGTGGAGCTTTGTGTCGCAGATACGACTCACTCTGTATGAAGGTGATATGTAAAACTGATCCACATCCACATCCGCTGCCACGGGTATGAAGGTAAAAGTAATCCGCATCTTCATACCTTCAGGTATGAAGGTAAAAGTAATCCACAAATACTAATATTTTAGGCCTTGCAAATTTATCTGCAACTGTATTTTACGATAAAAACATACTCGGCTTCGCATCCGCAGAGTTTTGCATATATATATATATATATATATATATATATATATATATATATATATACGCTTACATCTTAGGTTTGATTGCATGTATTTATCTATTTTTTTTTTTCGAGACTTCAATATACACACAGGAGCAATGGTAGTATTTACTCACAGAGAGAAGACAGTGAATCCCGCCAGCACGCCGCACAGGAAGCCCAGGGGCAGAGCTCTTCTCTGCGCGAAAGTCACCTGAAGAAAGAATAGTCACTGACATCGTGGTGGTGGTAGTGGTGGTGGTGGTGGCGGTGGTGAGGGCAATAGGGGGCATTACTATCAGGGGGAATGGGTGAGGGCGCTGTTTGAGGGTCAACATATTTCAGTAAATATTTCGGTGCGCGTCTCTTTGGGTAAGTTTGGAGGTATTGTCCCTTCTGAGGCGTCTAGCTAAAGGGACACCTGTAATTATTACAACTCAAGAGCTGAACCTAAGAACCTGCTTCATCCCGTCAGGAGTTGAAAGCAGAAATGATGAGCCACAGGACTGTTGATAATCAAGGTGTTTCTCTTCTCACTGCGTAATGTCAAAATTCCAACACTTTTTCCTGGTACATTTTCCTGGTCACCTCACCCTTTCACTGCGGCGGGCGGGGGACTTCTCGCAACCTTCGTGTCCAGTAAAGGCTGTGTGTGTCAGCTTCCTTATCTAAAGCCGAGATAACTATATATTTATAGAAATAAAGTTATGCACACAAATTCTCAAAAAAGTCAAGAAACGAGAAGATTATATGGAAATATTATAGAATGCCATTCAATCTTTCAGAACGTGCTTGCGTGTTTCATAGAAAACGGAGGTAAAATATTAGGGTGGCCCAATATAAACCAAACACGAACAGATCCTAAAAGAAGTATAATCCATCAAACTTATGAACTTTTGAGTACACCAGAGAACTTGATAAGTGTCTCACAAGAAATACATTTATACAGCCTGTGCCTGGAGTACAAAATAAGTGTGGTTACAGATAAGTTGACGGTAGCTAAAGAATGGATTCTCAAAAGTTTTGGATGCACTATTTTCAGCAGGGTCTAGTGGAAGTTCTTTGGTTTTCAAGTCTGTTTTCATAATTTAAGAAAGAGCTCAACGATAATTTCGCTTCATCATTGAAAATAAAAAGATCCATGAGAACACTTTTCATATTTTTTGGTGATTTGGAAATAGTCCTTCTGCGAGCGTCTTGAGGCGTCCTCAGCACAGATAAAACACAGAGGAAATCAGCATGAGGGATGATGGCATTGGAATGCAAACGATGAACATACGGATGATACAACAAAATGCAGGATAACGTAAAGACTCCATATTGTTTCCGCTCAGGAATTGGCCACTGCCTGACATCGTACACCTCTGGCGATTGTTACTCTGGATCACAGTCAGAATTATTTCACATTACTTGCCTTTTTCTTATATGTGACCTGTTTGAATGTGTGTGTGTTTGTGTGTGTGTGTGTGTGTGTGTGTGTGTGTGTGTGTGTGTGTGTGTGTGTGTTACTGTTTACCTGAAGGCGTTACTTGAATCTTGTAGCACAAGGTGATGTCAGACATTTAATTTCCGATAACTGCCCAGAGAGTAAGAGGGCAATTCTACAGTTGGTTACAATGTGATGAAAGAAAAAAAGGAGGAAGTGCATTACTAAACTTGAACTTATTAAGACGGACGTTAAGTAGTTTATAGTGACCAAGTGTGACTAACTTCATCTCTATCATCATAAGTTATGTTGTCGCTATCAAAACACTCCCTCGGGTGTCATCGACTCCGGAAAACGTGCACATTAATCAGTAGAAAGCAAAATATTACTGTTCGACCAACTTCAAGGGCAAAGAATATCAACAATACTTCACCAAAATGATAAAATAATAATAATAATAAATAAATAAAATAAAGCAAATAAATAAATAAAAAAAGAAGGAAATAAAGAAGGAAAGAAAGAAAGAATAATAACAATTAATTAATAATTGAGAGAGAAAAAAAAAAAAGCAGGTCGCAAAGAGCGTGGTAGATGACTGGAATAGACATGCATAGTAATCTTGTTCTTCGTGCTGAGCCAGTATGGAACTTTGAAAGATCACATAAATTTTTGCATAGTGATGTTAGGTAAATATACATATGTATGTATGTTTCAGACATGGACTGCGATCTTTAGGTTTACTGGTTTCTTGCTGCTTCCCTTATGTTACCATGCCTTTATGTTTCAGTGGATGAGCAATGGATGTGTTACGAGCCGTCTGTGGTGATGTGCTGATGGTGCATTAGATCATTCAGTTGTTACTGTCCTGTGTTCAGGTGCCTACAATTACTTATTTTTTCCCTCCTGGTTTGGCGAGACAGACGCAGGAAGCAGCAGAAGGTATGCACTAAAGGCATTAATTACTAGATTGCCAAGATCACAGGCGCTGGCTGAACATAATTTACGTATGTGCGAGGGATAATTTTGTTCTTACATATCATTATCTTCTCATATTATAAGCTGAACTATGCGAAACAGTAAACCTACTGGAAATCCGCCTCATGGATGAACAGATTCATATTTTACACTAATCAGAGGTGAGCAAAAGCTTATTTCTTTTGACTGGGTAAAATATAACACAAATCATATAGCATTCATAGAGTTAATCCTCTGAATGCTAATGAAAATATGGAGTGCATCTGTTATTTCATTGAATAGCCCCTCATTATTTTACTAAGCAAACCACTTCCTTTGTTACCACACGTGTCTTCCAACATTATTCTTGAAACCTGCTACACAATAATTCAATAAGACTGGAGAGAAACATTAGCAATTAAACATTTAATAGCATGGCGCAGTATTCGACGATGTTAGCTAAGTTCTTTGCAAGACTACACATTTTGCGCAATACTAGCAATGGCTAATTGTAAGCTTATTTCCTACAATTAATTTAATGTCTCTATGAACCGGGAAGATGTAATTAACATATCATTTCTTACAGCATGATGAAAAATTATACTTTCATCAAGTCTCACACATGCATTAAAGGCACGACCTGCAGCCTGAGTGATGAATTCAAAAGCGTTCCATCCCATTGTTTTACAGCCTCGAGGGGAAGGTTACGCTACTGAGACGGTTCTTTCTTAACATGTTCTTATTATCAGCCATCATAGCTCCTCTAATGCAGCGATTCCCAGACTTCTGATTTTTACTCACTTTTCATAATATGATCCTCATTCATAGCCCCCCTCTTTCCCCCAATCACATCTCGTGACTACAGTGAATGTCTGTAGTCCTACATTTATTTAGGTCCATTATAAAAAAAAAACTCCGGCAATGCCTTTAATTTTATTCATTCCACATCATATTGTTCTAGTGTGGTGAGCTTTGGAATTTTTATGTATACATAACCTCAGTTTATGGCCCCCAAAATTTTACTGTATGGCCCCTCCCGTGGCCCATGATCCCCAGTTTGGACACTACTGTTCCAATGAACTCATACAAACGCCCTCGTGCGCAAAAATAAGAGTATCAGTGAAAGAACGGAACAGTCGGAAGTGATCACAGCATCAATAAGAGATACCAAAAACTTGCATCACTAAAGATTTTTAAAGGCCAGAGGCGTTTCCCTATCAGTGTTCTTTGTAACCCTATAATGTCATGCCTTTCCTGGCCGTAATGAGAATGGTGGTGACACGGGGGAGGGGTGAGGGGGGTGGGGACGGTTTTTTGATTAGTTTTGCAGTATTTCTTTTGATATGAAAATTCAATTTGATTATTATCTTTATTAACTTGGATAATAATTTTGTTATTGTTTTGTTTACTTTGTTTTTTCAACTTTAGTTTGAGCGGTTGTTAAAATTAAAGATAGATGCCACCAGCCATGACTTTATGCCTAATATTTAATATAAGTATCTATCTATCTATCTGTGCATATATATATATATATATATATATATATATATATATATATATATATATATATATATATATATATATATATATATATATATATATATATATATATATATATATATATATATATATATATATATATATATATATATATATATATATATATATATATATATATATATAAGAATTCATATTATTTTTCTCTGAATACACAGTGGTTTATCTAGTAGATTATTCTGTTATCTTGGAGTTGTGGGATCCTATACTAGGAAAAATGACAATGTCCCTAATCAATTAATGAGAAAATTTTTAAATTAATAATTTACAAAAAAGTTAATTTGAGTGTGCCCAGGGTTACCTTAATTTTCAGTATTAAACATTCCAAAGTAGTATTAGTGTTACATCAAAATATGTTGTCTATCACTGGTGTGTTGACTAATACCTAATCCCAAGAGAATTTACCTATCTAATCTGAATTTATGTTTACATCCTGAAATTATTCCCCTAATACTAAATGGATAACTGGCCAGGGAATTTACATTTTCTTCTCTCTGTCAACAATGATGGTAGGTTAGCCACTCTCTCAAGTAATTATTTTATCTCTGGCTCAAATGATTATTTTCATATGAACAAAGTTTTTAAACAATACAAGATTCTTGGGACCACGTGACGAACATACTTGTCGACAATGATGGTCGGTTAGCCAACAAGTCCTGGGGTGTGCAGCCAGGCCTTATATAGATCGCCTAACACTACAAACTAGTTCCTTCCGGCATTATTAATATTAATTTTTTTCAATGTCCCTAAAAGTTTATAATCCTTCTCTGCTCTCAGATTGTTCTTGAAAATCTTAGCTAACAGTTCCACTTATTGCCAGACCCTAACACTGTCTATTAACAAACAGTATTCTCAGAATTTCTCCATAACTACATAAAATTAACATTTTCTACAGCTTTCCACTTAATCTATAGCATCTTATGAAAGATATTTTTTTATCTGACTTGTTTAACAAAAGCCAAGAACCTCGGTTTTCTGGTTTCATATAGTACGGGCGTCAGCGGGAAAAGACGTATTCTTCCGCGCCAAGTCAAGAGCTCATCTCAAATATGAATATAATTTGTCAATTTCTAGATTTCAGTTTCATTTAATATCCTTGTCCTAAATCATTATTGAACTCGAAAATATATGCAAAGTTTTATTTACGAATAAAAAAAAATATCATTAGAAACGTTGTCGTTCCTTTAGGTTAATCTTTACTAAACAATCATTATTGAATGATGTTAACTTCTATTTCTCCTCTATTTAAATTAATTTTCTTTAGTTTTTGTCCCATGACAGTGGTGGTGGTGGTGATTGTGGTGGTGGAGGTACATAAGAACATAAGAACATAAGAAATATAGGAAGCTGCAAGAAGCTATCAGGCCTACACGTGGCATTCCCAGTATGAAATATGCCTACCTATTTCCACCGATCATCCCCATCCATAAATCCGTCTAATCTTCTCTTAAAACTCCCTAATGTCTCAGCACTAACAACTTGATTACTGAGTCCGTTCCATTCATCTACCACTCTATCTGAGAAATAATTTCTTCCTATCTCTTTCTCAAACCTAAATTTTTCAAGCTTGAACCCCTTATTTCTTTTTCTGTCCTGGTTGCTGATCCTAAGAATTTTGCCTACGTCCCCCCTTGTTATACCCCTTATACCACTTAAAGACTCCTATCAGGTCCCCTCTTAACTTTGAACTTAAGGTAGTAGTAGTAGTAGTAGTAGTAGTAGTAGTAGTAGTAGTAGTAGTAGTAGTAGTAGAAGCGGCAGCAGCAGCAGCAGCAGCAGCAGCAGCAGCAGCAGCAGCAGCAGTAGTAGTAGTAGTAGTAGTAGTAGTAGTAGTAGTAGTAGTAGTAGTAGTAGTAGTAGAAGTAGTAGTAGTAGTAGTAGTAATAGCAGTAGAAGGGGCAGCAGAAGCAGCAGCAGCAGCAGCAGCAGCAGCAGCAGCAGCAGCAACAACAGTAGTAGTAGTAGTAGTAGTAGTAGTAGTAGTAGTAGTAGTAGTAGTAGAAAAAGTAGTAGTAATAGTAGTAGTAGTAGTAATAGTAGTAGTAGTAGTAGTAGTAGTAGTAGTAGTAGTAGTAGCGGCAGCAGCAGCAGCAGCAGCAGCAGCAGCAGCAGAAGCAGCATTATTATTATTATTATTATTATTATTATTATTATTATTATTATTATTATTATTAGTAGTAGTAGTAGTAGTAGTAGTAGTAGTAGTAGTAATAGTAGTAGTAGTAGTAGTAGTAGTAGTAGCTTCCACGAAGTTAATTTTGTATTGCCTTCAGGAATACTCTTTCCTCTCAGTTGCTTACTCTATACAGGGATCTAATCCGTCCATGAGTACTGTTCTCACGCATGAGGGAGTTCAACTCACACAGCCCTCCTAAACAGAGTGTAGTTGAAATGATTTTTGTCTCATCGATTCCTCTCCTCTAATACCATATAAACCTGATTTCTTCTATTTATGCCCTTGGCCGCTCTGCACACATAAAAAAAAATAAATAAATAAAAATAAAATAAAATAAATAAATAAAGATCCTGCATCATCAATGGAAAAATACCCATGGGACTCTCACTAATAATTTTCGCAGCTTTTTGAAAATAGTTCTTATGAAAACCCCAAAGATTTCAAAATATGGGCCCTGGTAATACTGTCGCATTGTCCACCGCGCCTCGCCACGCTTCGGACACGTAAACATGCTTTTCATGCCACACAAAATGGCAGTGTTGATCAGTAAGCGCCCTTTCTTCCTCAGCGAAGCTCATGTAATACGGCAGGCGGTAAGTTCCTTTACTTAATTAGATTTTTTAAAAGTGTAAATGAGGCTGGCAGAAAAAAAAAAAAAACAGAAGTTAAAGTAAAAAAAAAAAAAAAGGTTGCGCGTACCATTTATTTTCTATTTTACTTATTTCCCTTTTTATGTGTAAAGAAGATTTGTTAAGAGCACAAAAAGTGAAAGTCCACGTATCTTCCTCTTCCCAAGATAGTTAACTAGGAGAAAAACGATACAAATAAGAAGTCAGTTCAGTGCCGGAGATGTGTTGATACGCCTCTTGCGAAATGGTTCAAGACTCACGAAGGGGTACACCCATCCACTCGCCTATACAAAACCCATCATCGAACCCTCGTCCACTCACCCAATTACCCACACACTCCACCTACTCACCCACTTAGCGAACCATCAACTCATACACAAACGCCCACCAACTCACTCACACGCACCCATCTACTCAGCTCTCCAACCCATCCATCCATGTACTCACCCACACACATATATACCTCGTCATCCATCCACTCATCCGTCCATTTGCGCCCACACACATACATACACACACACACACACACACACACACACACACACACACACACACACACACACACACAGTCCCCATCTAACCCTTCCAACTACTCATTCATCCACTAATCCACTGACCCATCCATTCATCCACCCATCTTTCCACCCACCCACTCACCCACCAATCCACAGACCCACTTAACTATCTATACACCTCCTTCCTCTCTCTCTCTCTCTCTCTCTCTCTCTCTCTCTCTCTCTCTCTCTCTCTCTCTCTCTCTCTCTCTCTCTCCCCTGCAATTGAGTTAATTTCATAGAAATAACAATAATAAAAATCCCAACATATACTGAGAACTTTGTTAAAATTCTAATGGCAGGTCTACGTCTTGTAGACTTCATCTGTCTCCCTTTCTCTAGTGGCTAATGCGCTAAGCCAAGGGAATGGTGACCTTATCACTGTTCACGTGTGCCACGCAAAAATTGAAGGATAAGTGTCTTGAAACCTCCCTCTTGAAGGAATTCAAGTCATAGGAAGGTGGAAATACAGAAGCAGGCAGGGAGTTCCAGAGTTTACCAGAGAAAGGGATGAATGATTGAGAATACTGGTTAACTCTTGCGTTAGAGAGGTGGACAGAATAGGGGTGAGAAAAAGAATAAAGTCTTGTGCAGCGAGGCCGCGAGAGGAGGGGAGGCATGCAGTTAGCAAGATCAGAAGAACAGTTAGCATGAAAACAGCGGTAGAAGACAGCTAGAGATGCAACATTGCGGCGATGAGAGAGAGGCTGAAGACAGTCAGTTAGAGGAGAGGAGTTGATGAGACGAAAAGCTTTTGATTCTACCCTGTCTAGAAGAGCAGTATGAGTGGAACACCCCCAGACATGTGAAGCATACTCCATACATGGACGGATAAGGCCCTTGTACAGAGTTAGCAGCTGGGGGGGTGGGGATGAGAAAAAACTGGCGGAGACGTCTCAGAACACCTAACTTCATAGAAGCTGTTTTAGCTAGAGATGAGATGTGAAGTTTCCAGTTCAAATTATAAGTAAAGGACAGACCGAGGATGTTCAGTGTAAAAGAGGGGGACAATTGAGTGTCACTGAAGAAGAGGAGATAATTGTCTGGAAGGTTGTGTCGAGTTGATAGATGGAGGAATTGAGTTTTTGAGGCACTGAACAATATCAAGTTTGCTCTGTCCCAATCAGAAATTTTAGAAAGATCAGAAGTCAAGCGTTCTGTGGCTTCCCTGCGTGAAATGTTTACTTTCTGAAATGTTGGACGTCTATGAAAAGACGTGGAAAAGTGCAGGGTAGTATCATCAGCGTAGGAGTGGGTAGGACAAGAAGTTTGGTTTAGAAGATCATTAATGAATAATAAGAAGAGAGTGGGTGACAGGACAGAACACCACTGTTAATAGATTTAGAAGAACAGTGACCGTCTACCACAGCAGAAGAAGAAGCAAAGTTATTGGAGATATTTTTGGCTAGATGCCAGAAGTCACGAGGGAAGTTATACCTTGAAAGGTTTTGACACTTTCTATTAATGAAGGGGTTTTTGGCTACTTAGAGAACAGACTTGGCATGGTTCCGGGCAGAAATATAAAGTGTATGGGATTCTGGTGATGGAAGGCTTAAGTACCTTTTGTGAGCCACCTCTCTATCATGTATAGCACGAGAACAAGCTGTGTTAAACCAAGGTTTGGAAGGTTTAGGTCGAGAAAAAGAGTGAGGAATGTACGCCTCCATGCCAGACATTATCACCTCTGTTATGCTCAGCACACAAAGACGGGTCTCTGACACGGAAGCAGTAGTCATTCCAAGGAAAATCAGTAAAATACCTCCTCAGGTCCCCCCAACCAGCAGAGGCAAAATGCCAGAGGCACCTTCGTTTAGGGGATCTTGAGGAGGGATTGAAGCAATAGGACAAGATACAGATATGATATTGTGATCAAAGGAGCCCAACGGAGAAGAAAGGGTGACAGCATAAGCAGAAGGATTAGAGGTCAAGAAAAGGTCAAGAATATTGGGCGTATCTCCAAGAAGGTCAGGCATATGAGTAGGGTATTGCACCAATTACTCGAGGTCGTGGAGGATAGCAAAGTTGTAGGCTAGTTCACCAGGATGGTCAGTGGAGGGAAAGCCAAAGCTGGTGGTGAACATTGAAGTCTCCAAGAATGGAGATCTCTGTAAAAGGGAAGTGGATCAGAATGTGCTCCACTTTGGAAGTTAAGTAGTCAAAGAATTTCTTATAGTCAGAGGAGTTAGGTGAGAGGTATACAGCACAGATAAATTTAGTTTGAGAGTGACTCTGTAGTCGTAGCCAGATGGTGGAAAACTCGGAAGATTCAAGAGCGTGGGCACGAGAGCAGGTTAAGTTATTGCGCACATAAACGCAGCATCCAGCTTTGGATCGAAAATGAGGATAGAGAAAGTAGGAGGGAACAGAAAAGGAGCTACTGTCAGTTGACCCAGACACCTGAGTTTCAGTGAGGAAAAGAAGATGAGGTTTAGAAGAGGAGAAGTGGTGTTCTAAAGATCTTAGACAGCGAATGTTGCAGAAGTTAATGAAGAAAAAGTTGAGGGGGGTGTCAAGACACTTAGGGTCGTCGACAGAAAGGCAGTCCGACCTGGGGAAATTTATGGTCCCCTCTCCAGATGGGGACTCCGAGGCTGGTCTACGAGTCGCCATGATAATTTTGAAATTTTTGAGTGAAGGGTGTATGTGTTATTAGTAGCTTGTAGCTTTATGTGAAGGAAGAGAGTTGTCTTTAGAGGGCAGGCTGTGACTGCCCCCTCGTGTTGTGAGACACAAAGGGAAACGTTCAGTGAGGTCACAGCTGGGTTTAATGATAAGCTCACAGCACCCCGTGAACAGTGCTTTAGACCTCACAGGGAGTAATTATCGTTTCGGCAGGTGTGTACTGCCTCCTCCGATTGATCTGATGAGAGTATATCAAGAATTCTATATCTTCAATTATGAAGACAGAGAGAACCTGACTGATCATCTCTGGGATTTGAAAAAAAAACAATTTTTATGATACAACAAAGCGTTTTAAGGTACATGCTCTGCATGGAATGGGGAGTGGGACTTACCTAGAGTTTCTTTTTTTTAAATATTTTTTTTTTTAATGTTTTGATGGTGAGACAGACCTTAGGCGCACCTAAACTGTGTGTGTGTGTGTGTGTGTGTGTGTGTGTGTGTGTGTGTGTGTGTGTGTGTGTGTGTGTGCATGCGTACGTACGAGCGTGTGTGTGTGTGTGTGTGTGTGTGTGTGTGTGTGTGTGTGTGTGTGTGTGTGTGTTTTAAAGGTTTAAAAAATTTATTTACTCGCACAAACCATGAACAGGGTATGAGTTTCTATATAGACATTATAATACCCCAGTGTGGAGCAATAATGACTACAGAATACTATTATGGCTCCCCTTAGGTATCACAACAGTTACAGTAAAGTTCTGCCCAAAACATTATGTTATTTCTGTTAGGAATTTTGCCAAGTTTAAGGCCACATTATAAGATTTACTTGCAAACAGTTCTTATATCTTATATGTATTAAAAAAAATACACAGTAAATACCGCTTACGTATATTATGAAAAGAGGGACATTTAAAAAGGTACTGAAATTCGTCTCCTACACCATTCATATTGCACTGTGTACATTTACGGTCCTCTATATAAGTATTGTCGTACAGGCCTCTCACAATCGGTAAATTATGATTAGCGCATTTATTTATTTATTTATTTGTTTTATTTTTTACGTAAGAGGGTCACTGGCCAAGAGGGAAAAAAAGAGAGAGAAAAAAATCCCACTGAGGTGCCAGGCTCAAAAGAGATGTCAAGAGAATCATCGAAAGTTGACACAACGACCTTGAATATCTACACGGTAATTTTAGCAGATAGCTTTGCATTTCTCTGTTTTTAATCATTATCCTGTAGTTGAAACAAATATAATCATTATGTGTTTCTTCCTCTGTACTGATTCTAATAGACCTATATCTTTCCTGTAATGTGGGGACTAGAACTGCACAGCATAGTCTAGATGAGGTCTGACCAGCGCCAAGTATAACTTTAATACTACTTCCGGCCTTCTACTTTTAACGCTCCCAAAAATGAATCCTAGTACCCCATTTACCCTGTTTCTGGCTTCTATGCATTGTTTCCCTAGACGGAGTTCAGAGTTAACTATAACTCCTAAATCTTTCTCGTACCCTTAAAGTACCTACCAGAGTTTGGTTGTTTAATGTGTACCTATTGTGTGGGTTTCCTCTACCTACGCTAAGCACTTTGCATTTATTGATATTAAATTCCATTTGCCATCTATCCGTCCATTCATTCATTCTCTCTAAATCTGCCTGCAAGGCAATGGCATCCGATTCTGACCTAATTAATCTATCTATCTTTGTGTCATCCGCAAATTTACTAACATCACTACTAATTCCACTATCCAAGTCATTGATATATATTAGAAATAACAATGGCCCTAATACTGATCCCTGCGGCACCCCACTAATTACATGACCCCACTCGGATTTCGAGCCGTTTATTACCACTCTCTGTCGCCGTCACTAAGCCATGACCCTATCCAGCCTAACACCTTCCCATCTATCCCGTGTGCCCTAACCTTTCTCAGGAGCCTTTGATGGGGACCTTGTCAAATGCTTTACTAAAGTCCAGATATAAGATATCATAACTATCACCACTATCTACTGCCTCGTACACCTTACTGTAAAAATTTAACAAATTTCTCAGGCAAGACTTCCCCTTCGTGAAGCCATGCTGTTTTTCCTGTGCCCTGTTCTTTTTCGCTCTACCTCTATTCACCCCCATCCCCACCATTCCTACTTTTACTCCCTCCATCTCCTTGGCCCCTGTACTCCCCTTAATAGGATAAGATTAGCTGAAGATAGGAAGGAGTCAGTAAGAATAAGGATGAGTGAGAGCTAAGGTGAAGGAGAAAACAAATGTGCGTTAAAATATGACAATAAGTGAAAGATTAAGTGTGAGTGTGAGTGAGACTGAGTGAGAGTCAGTGTGAGTGAGAGAAGTCAAACAAGAGTGAGTGTGAAAGTTGGCGAAAGATGAAGTGTAAGAATGAGAGAGTAAAAAGAATCATGAAAATTACTAAGTAGAAGAGACTGAGTAAGAATGAAAATGGAATTATACAAGACTTAGAGAGAGTGAGGAAGTACGGAGAGTGAGTGTCATGGAGTGAGTGAGATGGGGAGGGAATGAGGTCTCCCTTGTCACTTTGTCTAGTGCAGATAAGGGCAGGGGAAGGAACAGGGAGAGAGGTTTGAGGCAAGGCGGAGGAGGAAGGGAGAGGAAAGGAATGAGAGAGAGGACGTAGTACGTATATTTATCCCGTTTTTCCTGCACCATATTCCTCTTCGTTTTCCATCCATACATTCCTCCCTTCCCACTTCTACTCCCTCCATCACCTTGCCCACTGTACTCCCCTTCCCCGATTACATTTTCTGTTTATACAATCTCAAAATACTCGTATCTGTGCATTTTATTACTTCTTAATATATCTCTTTTTCTATTTATCTATATTTCTTCCTCTTCACTCTTTCCTTTGTGGAGCTTTGTGTCGCAGATACGACTCACTCTGTATGAAGGTGATATGTAAAACTGATCCACATCCACATCCGCTGCCACGGGTATGAAGGTAAAAGTAATCCGCATCTTCATACCTTCAGGTATGAAGGTAAAAGTAATCCACAAATATTAATATTTTAGGCCTTACAAATTTATCTGCAACTGTACTTTACGATAAAAACATACTCGGCTTCGCATCCGCAGAGTTTTATATATATATATATATATATATATATATATATATATATATATATATATATATATATATATATATATATATATATATATATACATATATATATACGCTTACATCTTAGGTTTGATTGCATGTATTTATCTATTTTTTTTTTTCGAGACTTCAATATACACACAGGAGCAATGGTAGTATTTACTCACAGAGAGAAGATAGTGAATCCCGCCAGCACGCCGCACAGGAAGCCCAGGGGCAGAGCTCTTCTCTGCGCGAAAGTCACCTGAAGAAAGAATAGTCACTGACATCGTGGTGGTGGTAGTGGTGGTGGTGGTGGCGGCGGCGAGGGCAATAGGGGACAGTACTATCAGGGGGAATGGGTGAGGGCGCTGTTTGAGGGTCAACATATTTCAGTAAATATTTCGGTGCGCGTCTCTTTGGGTAAGTTTGGAGGTATTGTCCCTTCTGAGGCGTCTAGCTAAAGGGACACCTGTAATTATTACAACTCAAGAGCTGAACCTAAGAACCTGCTTCATCCCGTCAGGAGTTGAAAGCAGAAATGATGAGCCACAGGACTGTTGATAATCAAGGTGTTTCTCTTCTCACTGCGTAATGTCAAAATTCCAACACTTTTTCCTGGTACATTTTCCTGGTCACCTCACCCTTTCACTGCGGCGGGCGGGGGACTTCTCGCAACCTTCGTGTCCAGTAAAGGCTGTGTGTGTCAGCTTCCTTATCTAAAGCCGAGATAACTATATATTTATAGAAATAAAGTTATGCACACAAATTCTCAGAAAAGTCAAGAAACGAAAAGATTATATGGTAATATTATAGAATGCCATTCAATCTTTAAGACCGTGCTTGCGTGTTTCATAGAAAACGGAGGTAAATATTAGGGTGGCCCAATATAAACCAAACACGAACAGATCCTATAAGAAGTATAAACCATCAAACTTATGAACTTTTGAGTACACCAGAGAACTTGATAAGTGTCTCACAAGAAATACATTTATACAGCCTGTGCCTGGAGTACAAAATAAGTGTGGTTACAGATAAGTTGACGGTAGCTAAAAAATAGATTCTCAAAAGTTTTGGATGCACTATTTTCAGCAGGGTCTAGTGGAAGTTCTTTGGTTTTCAAGTCTGTTTTCATAATTTAAGAAAGAGCTCAATGATGATTTCGCTTCATCATTGAAAATAAAAAGATCCATGAGAACACTTTTCATATTTTTTGGTGATTTGGAAATAGTCCTTCTGCGAGCGTCTTGAGGCGTCCTCAGCACAGATAAAACACAGAGGAAATCAGCATGAGGGATGATGGCATTGGAATGCAAACGATGAACATACGGATGATACAACAAAATGCAGGATAACGTAAAGACTCCATATTGTTTCCGCTCAGGAATTGGCCACTGCCTGACATCGTACACCTCTGGCGATTGTTACTCTGGATCACAGTCAGAATTATTTCACATTACTTGCCTTTTTCTTATATGTGACCTGTTTGAATGTGTGTGTGTTTGTGTGTGTGTGTGTGTGTGTGTGTGTGTGTGTGTGTGTGTGTGTGTGTGTGTGTGAGTTACTGTTTATCTGAAGGCGTTACTTGAATCTTGTAGCACAAGGTGATGTCAGACATTTAATTTCCGATAACTGCCCAGAGAGTAGGAGGGCAATTCTACAGTTGGTTACAATGTGATGAAAAAAAAAGAGGAAGAAGTGTATTACTAAACTCGAACTTATTAAGACGGACGTTAAGCAGTTTATAGTGACCAAGTGTGACTAACTTCATCTCTATCATCATAAGTTATGTTGTCGCTATCAAAACACTCTCTCGGGTGTCATCGACTCCGGAAAACGTGCACATTAATCAGTAGAAAGCAAAACATTACTGTTCGACCAACTTCAAGGGCAAAGAATATCAACAATACTTCACCAAAATAATAAAATAATAATAATAATAAATCAATAAAATAAAATAAATGAATAAAGAAAGAAAGAAAGAAATAAAGAAGGAAAGAAAGAAAGAATAATAACAATTAATTAATAATTGAGAGAAAAAAAAAGCAGGTCGCAAAGAGCGTGGTAGATGACTGGAATAGACATGCATAGTAATCTTGTTCTTCGTGCTGAGCCAGTATGGAACTTTGAAAGATCACATAAATTTTTGCATAGTGATGTTAGGTAAATATACATATGTATGTATGTTTCAGACATGGACTGCGATCTTTAGGTTTACTGGTTTCTTGCTGCTTCCCTTATGTTACCATGCCTTTATGTTTCAGTGGATGAGCAATGGATGTGTTACGAGCCGTCTGTGGTGATGTGCTGATGGTGCATTAGATCATTCAGTTGTTACTGTCCTGTGTTCAGGTGCCTACAATTACTTATTTTTTCCCTCCTGGTTTGGCGAGACAGACGCAGGAAGCAGCAGAAGGTATGCACTAAAGGCATTAATTACTAGATTGCCAAGATCACAGGCGCTGGCTGAACATAATTTACGTATGTGCGAGGGATAATTTTGTTCTTACATATCATTATCTTCTCATATTATAAGCTGAACTATGCGAAACAGTAAACCCACTGGAAATCCGCCTCATGGATGAACAGATTCATATTTTACACTAATCAGAGGTGAGCAAAAGATTACTTCTTTTGACTGGGTAAAATATAACACAAATCATATAGCATTCATAGAGTTAATCCTCTGAATGCTAATGAAAATATGGAGTACATCTGTTATTTCATTGAATAGCCCCTCATTATTTTACTAAGCAAATATGAAACTACAGACACTAAAATATCTGATCTATTCCACCACTTCCTTTGTTACCACACGTGTCTTCCAACATTATTCTTGAAACCTGCTACACAATAATTCAATAAGACTGGAGAGAAACATTAGCAGTTAAACATTTAATAGCATAGCGCAGTATTCGACGATGTTAGCTAAGTTCTTTGCAAGACTACACATTTTGCGCAATACCAGCAATGGCAAATTGTAAGCTTATTTCTTACAATTAATTTAATGTCTGTATGAACCGGGAAGATGTAATTAACATAGCATTTCATACAGCATGATGAAAAATTGTACTTTCATCAAGTCTCACACATGCATTAAAGGCACGACCTGCAGTCTGAGTGATGAATTCAAAAGCGTTCCATCCCATTGTTTTACAGCCTCGAGGGGAAGGTTACGCTACTGAGACGGTTCTTTCTTAACACGTTCTTCTTATTATCAGCCATCATAGATCCTTTAATGCAGCGTTTCCAAAACTTCTGATTTTTACTCACTTTTCATATATGATCCTCATCCATAGCCCCCCTCTTTCCCCCAATCACATCTCGTGACTACAGTGAATGTCTGTAGTCCTACATTTATTTAGGTCCATTATGAAAAAAAACTCTGGCAATGCCTTTAATTTTATTCATTCCACATCATATTGTTCTAGTGTGGTGAGCTTTGGAATTTTTATGTATACACAGCCTCAATTTATGGCCCCCCAAAATTTTACTGTATGGCCCCCCCTTTGGCCCATGACCCCCAGTTTGGACACTACTGTTCCAATGAACCCAAACAAAAGCCCTCGTGCGCAAAAATAAGAGTATCAGTGAAAGAACGAAACAGTCGGAAGTGATCACAGCATCAATAAGAGATACCAAAAACTTGCATCACTAAAGATTTTTAAAGGCCAGAGGCGTTTCCCTATCAGTGTTCTTTGTAACCCTATAATGTCATGCCTTTCCTGGCCGTAATGAGAATGGTGGTGACACGGGGGAGGGGTGAGGGGGGTGGGGACGGTTTTTTGATTAGTTTTGCAGTATTTCTTTTGATATGAAAATTCAATTTGATTATTATCTTTATTAACTTTGATAATAATTTTGTTATTGTTTTGTTTACTTTGTTTTTCAACTTTAGTTTGTGCGGTTGTTAAAATTAAAGATAAATGCCACCAGCCATGACTTTATGCCTAATATTTAATATAAGTATCTATCTATCTATCTATCTATCTATCTATCTATCTATCTATCTATATATATATATATATATATATATATATATATATATATATATATATATATATATATATATATATATATATATATATATATATAAATTCATATTATTTTTCTCTGAATACACAGTGGTTTATGTAGCAGATTATTCTGTTATCTTGGAGTTGTGGGATCCTATACTAGGAAAAATGACAATGTCCCTAATCAGTTAATGAGAAAATTTTTAAATTAATTATTTACAAAAAGTTAATTTGAGTGTGCCCAGGGTTACCTTAATTTTCAGTATTAGTGTTCAAAGTAGTGTTAGTGTTACATCAAAATATGTTGTGTATCACTGGTGTGTTGACTAATACCTAATCCCAAGAGAATTTACCTATCTAATCTGAATTTATGTTTACATCCTGAAATTATTCCCCTAATACTAAATGGATAACTGGCCAGGGAATTTACATTTTCTTCTCTCTGTCAACAATGATGGTAGGTTAGCCACTCTCTCAAGTAATTATTTTATCTCTGGCTCAAATGGTTATTTTCATATGAACAAAGTTTTTAAACAATACAAGATTCTTTGGACCACGTGACGAACATACTTGTCGACAATGATGGTCGGTTAGCCAACAAGTCCTGGGGTGTGCAGCCAGGCCTTATATAGATCGCCTAACATTACAAACTAGTTCCTTCCGGAATTATTAATATTATTTTTTTTCAATGTCCCTAAAAGTTTATAACCCTTCTCTGCTCTCAGATTGTTCTTGAAAATCTTAGCTAACATTTCCACTTACTTCCAGACCCTAACACTGTCTATTAACAAACAGTATTCTCAGAATTTCTCCATAACTACATAAAATTAACATTTTCTACAGCTTTCCATTTAATCTATAGCATCTTGTGAAAGATATTTTTTTTTATCTGACTTGTTTAACAAAAGCCAAGAACCTCGGTTTTCTGGTTTCATATAGTACGGGCGTCAGCGGGAAAAGACGTATTCTTCCGCGCCAAGTCAAGAGCTCATCTCAAATATAAATATAATTTGTCAATTTCTAGATTTCAGTTTCATTTAATATCCTTGTCCTAAATCATTATTGAACTCGAAAATATATACATAGTTTTATTTACGAATAAAAAAAAATATCACTAGAAACGTTGTCGTTCCTTTAGTTTAGGTTAATCTTCACTAAACAATCATTATTGAATGATGTTGACTTCTATTTCTCCTCTATTTAAATTAATTTTCTTTAGTTTTTGTCCCATGACAGTGGTGGTGGTGGTGATTGTGGTGGTGGAGGTACATAAGAACATAAGAACATAAGAAATATAGGAAGCTGCAAGAAGCTATCAGGCCTACACGTGGCATTCCCAGTATGAAATATGCCTACCTATTTCCACCGATCATCCCCATCCATAAATCCGTCTAATCTTCTCTTAAAACTCCCTAATGTCTCAGCACTAACAACTTGATTACTGAGTCCGTTCCATTCATCTACCACTCTATCTGAGAAACAATTTCTTCCTATCTCTTTCTCAAACCTAAATTTTTCAAGCTTGAACCCCTTATTTCTTTTTCTGTCCTGGTTGCTGATCCTAGGAATTTTGCCTACGTCCCCCCTTGTTATACCCCTTATACCACTTAAAGACTCCTATCAGGTCTTGAACTTAAGGTAGTAGTAGTAGTAGTAGTAGTAGTAGAAGCGGCAGCAGCAGCAGCAGCAGCAGCAGCAGCAGCAGTAGTAGTAGTAGTAGTAGTAGTAGTAGTAGTATTAGTAGTAATAGTAGTAGTAGTAGTAGTAGTAGTAATAGCAGTAGAAGGGGCAGCAGAAGCAGCAGCAGCAGCAGCAACAACAGTAGTAGTAGTAGTAGTAGTAGTAGTAGTAGTAGTAGTAGTAGTAGCAGCAGCAGCAGCAGCAGCAGCAGCAGCAGCAGCAGCAGCAGCAGCAGCAGCATTAGTAGTAGTAGTAATATTATTATTATTATTATTATTATTATTATTATTATTATTATTATTATTATTATTATTATTATTATTATTTATTATTATTATCATTATTATTATTATTATTATTATTATTATTATTATTATTGTTATTATTATTATTATTATTATTATTATTATTATTATTATTATTATTAGTAGTAGTAGTAGTAGTAGTAGTGGTAGTAGTAGTAGTAGTAATAGTAGTAGTAGTAGTAGTAGTAGTAGTAGTAGTAGCTTCCACGAAGTTAATTTTGTATTGCCTTCAGGAATACTCTTTCCTCTCAGTTGCTTACTCTATACAGGGATCTAATCCGTCCATGAGTACTGTTCTCACGCATGAGGGAGTTCAACTCACACAGCCCTCCTAAACAGAGTGTAGTTGAAATGATTTTTGTCTCATCGATTCCTCTCCTCTAATACCATATAAACCTGATTTCTTCTATTTATGCCCTTGGCCGCTCTGCACACACAGAAAAAAAAAATAAACAAATTAATTAATTAATTAAAATAAATAAATAAAGATCCTGCATCATCAATGGAAAAATACCCATGGCACTCTCACTAATAATTTTCGCAACTTTTTGAAAATAGTTCTTATGAAAACCCCAAACATTTCAAAATATGGGCCCTGGTAATACTGTCGCATTGTCCACCGCGCCTCGCCACGCTTCGGACACGTAAACATGCTTTTCATGCCACACAAAATGGCAGTGTTGATCAGTAAGCGCCCTTTCTTCCTCAGCGAAGCTCATGTAATACGGCAGGCAGCAAGTTCATTTACTAAACTAGATTTTTTTAAGTGTAAATGAGGCTGGCAGAAAAAAAAAAAAAACAGAAATTAAAGTAAAAAAGAAGGTTGCGCGTACCATTTATTTTCTATTTTACTTATTTCCTTTTTTATGTGTGAAGAAGACTTGTTAAGAGCACAAAAAGTGAAAGTCCACGTATCTTCCTCTTTCCAAGATAGTTAACTAGGAGAAAAACGATACAAATAAGAAGTCAGTTCAGTGCCGAAGATGTGTTGATACGCCTCTTGCGAAATGGTTCAAGACTCACGAAGGGGTACACCCATCCACTTGCCTATACAAAACCCATCATCCAACCCTCATCCACTCACCCAATTACCCACACACTCCACCTACTCACCCACTTAGCGAACCATCAACTCATACACAAACGCCCACCAACTCACTCACACGCACCCATCTACTCAGCTCCCCAACCCATCCATCCATGTACTCACCCACACACATATATACCTAGTCATCCATCCACTCATCCATCCATTTGCACCCACACCCACACACACACACACACACACACACACACACACACACACATACACTCCCCATCTAACCCTTCCAACTACTCATTCATCCACTAATCCACTGACCCACCCATTCATCCACCCATCTTTCCACCCACCCACTCACCCACCAATCCACAGACCCACTTAACCATCTATACACCTCCTTCCTCTCTCTCTCTTTCTCTCTCTCTCTCTCTCTCTCTCTCTCTCTCTCTCTCTCTCTCTCTCTCTCTCTCTCTCCCCTGCAATTGAGTTCATTTCTTAGAAATAACAATAATAAAAATCCCAACATATACCTAGAACTTTGTTACAATTCTAATGGCAGGACTACGTCTTGTAGACTTCATCTGTCTCCCTTTCTCTAGTGGCTAATGCGCTAAGCCAAGGTGTAACGGTGTCACATAATTAATAATAATGTGTATTGTATTTATAATGCCTTGCTTGATTAGCAATATAAGTGTATGTATACATATATGCATAAGTGCAAATAGTGGGTGTTGGCGCATAAGGGTGGGGCGGATATGATCACGCCACCCTACGTCACACACACACCATGGAACTTTCCATACTCCTTTTATTGCCATGGATAAGTAATCGATAGCACCTACATTACAGTATCTAAGTATTCTCCATAGTTAATCTCTCCCTAATGTATTTTGGCATGTATTACTCTTAGCTATAAGTAGCTTTTCCCTTGCCTTATTTATGTAATTAGAGAGTAATAATTATGAATATATTCATGTACTGTGAGTACGGTCAACCCGCCCCTATTTCTAATGTCAGCACTTTTTGAAGGCGCTAAGCGTCCCTTGTGCCGGCTCCGGCAGTCTCTTGCCAGGGTGTAACGCTGTACCACGCAGAGGACATCCGTTGTCCCGTACGCGCCACACCCTTCTCCAGAACTCTGTACATATATCTAAATATACCTATTTTTATACGTTCACCTTTGACATTCACCTGAAAACCACAGAAACTCACCAAGAGTGACTTTACCTATTATATAAAGGTAAGATACTAATGAACAGTGTCCAGTGGTAATTGATAATTCAAAACCACCCCGGAACATTTGGTGGCAGCTTAATGAGATACGAATAACTAACTCCAGTGCCAAGTGCAACAACAATAAACAGTGGTTGAAAGTGAAGTGGTGAACGGACACAGTGAACGGAGAAAACGGCAACCAGTGGCAGGGTAGTGAGGAGAGCAGAGGAGCGAGCCGGCGTTGTTTACAAAACCTACGCTGACACACCAAAACACTCGCACCAAGCCAAGAGCGACGCACCTAACGGTCTCGCCTTACTCACCCAGCCTGCCACTCCCAAGATTCACTTCTCTTTGTTATTAAAGGAGGAGACTTAAAAGACTCGAGGAGAAACCTTACAATTCTTTGGTTTCCCCTCGGTCTAATTATTCGTCGTAGATTCTCGGCGAAGACATCATCGGCGCAGACATTCTCGGCGCAGACCAACACATCTTCCACCTGCAGGAATCCTGCAGGATTCTACAAGAACACTACTATCCTAAGAGGAGCTTCCCAAGACGGAAGGAGTCTTCCTAAGAAGAAGATATATATATCTATATATATATATATTTTTTTTTTAAGTGTGAATTTCTCCGGCTACAGTCGTGAGTACAGACACTTAGTGGTACACCACACCAATATTAAATAAAACACTTGTGGTAACGCAAACACTGTTAGGGTTCATGTATAACTCACCTATTTCAGTGATGTTACTTATGTGGAAATTAAAATAATTTAGTTTGCCTCTTAAACACCGTTTTCTTTTTCGGCTGGACGGAGCGCTAGCTCTCGTTTTCTTTTAAGTGCAGGGATAACTAGGATAATTCCATTTCTGTCCCTAAACCTTCAATTCTGTTAAAATTTTCACACTTCTCAAAATACTAACCATTCATCCTTTAAGAGTGGAAACGCCTTTGGACGATGGAAACGTAATTTAAGTGTGTAATTAATACCTAATTAAGATAGTAATAATACTACATTTATGGATAAAGCTGATAAGTTAGCTGAAATCTATGAACTGGAGTGTCAGTTCCAAGCGGATAATAGTGACACTAGATCATCAGAAGCACTATCAACGGAACCAAAAGCCACTACAGTGGAAAATACCGTGCCTCATGAGGACGGAAACGTGTTGATTACAAGATCAGGGAATAAATACCCATCATTATCAGCAGCAACCATGGCTAATCCTAATGCTTCTGCTTCAGCCTCTACTGGCTCTCCTTATGCCTTGCATGCATCTACTACACTTAAGGTACTTCCTATTCCTGAAACAATATCAGCATTTCGCGGAGAAAACCCGCAAGAAAGGGCTCATGATTTCATCCGTTTGTGTGAGGATGTTATGACAAGAGCAAATACTATCACCGATGAAGACAAGATCTCTTTCGTCAGATCTAAATTGGCTGGAGAAGCAGCACACATGATGAATACCAGCGCTTTTAGTCCGCTTGAAATAGGGACTAGTTATGCAAATTTCAAGAAAAATTTCTTGAACATTTTTGGGGGTAAGAGTCAAACTGACCTAATGGTACTAGCCTCCAAGGTGGGTCTTAGATTTGCAGCTGAAATTAACTCTCTTCACGAAATGAAAGCCTTAATCCCTACACACCAGTTCGTAACGGACTTCATGGATGTCTTACGACTTAACAACTGGTTCCAAGGAAACAGTATGACAGAAACAGATTTCAGAAGACTTCTGGAATTCATCTTTTACATATCATTGGTGAATGGGGAAGTGAAGAAAACCGCAAGTCATTTTCGCTTTAAACCGGGAGACACAGTAGCTGACCTTGCAGTCCTGATTCGGGAGAAAAGAGGGCTATCTGGTGCCTCTCCGGAAACTCAAACCTCATTGGTTGCTCCACTCATGGATGACGACCAATCTCAACCTTGTGCGGCAGCCATGGCGAGGCCTGGAAATGTCTGTTCGTACTGCCATAAAATAGGTCATGTTGAAAAAAGATGTTATAAGAAACAAAAGGACCAGAAATTGGCAGCAAATAAATCCGACTTGGAAAACAAAACAAAAGGGGGTAATCTCTCTGTTAGACCAAAACCAGGTGCATCGCCCCAAGTGAAAACTGGTAGGACAAGATCCTACAGGGACGTCGCTACCCAATACTGCCTCATACATGGCCAGTGTAAACACTCATCAGAGCAATGTAAAGATATAATCAATATGAGAATTGAAAAACAGGCCAGAGCTAACCTGAACAGTACAAGGCAGTCGGGGGAAGACCAGCGCACAGTAGTAAACAAACCCGACTAAAACATCTAAATGCGCAAGACGCTGAGGCAGCAGATTCTTCTGACATGTCAGTGTATTCAACCATAAATGCTGCCAACAACCAAACAGACATAATGGCATTACCAACTAGGGTAGGTAAGCATCGCTTATCTTTGGCTGTAGACACTGGAGCCACAGTAAACGTGATCTCTGAAGAATCTTACAAGATTCTGAAACGGAATTCACGCGGTGGTAAATGGATACTCCGTCCAAGTGACTTGAATCTTTCTGGTGTCACAGGGTCAGCCCTGAAAATCTTAGGAAAAATTTCCTTACCAATAAGTCTATCTAAGCATACTCAGCTTATTCAAACTGATTTCTATGTAGTCAGTAACTTTAAACTTCCTTCTGACGGCTTATTAGGGCTAAGAGCCATGAAGTCTCACCAGATAGTAATCTATCCAAAGCAAAATACAGTCATGTACTGCGGACGACATCTGGAAGGGATGAAACATCCTGCACCTTTGGTTTCCAGGCAACCCAGAAACGGTTCTTTATCACGGAAGGGACAAAGATCCAATGGGGAGCCTCAAACGATTCCATCTGTCCGGTCTCCTACGAGAGATAAGGATATAACAGAAGCATGGAGGGAAGAAAAAGCAATTGTCAATGCCAGTTATGACATTCCTGCTCGTGTGGCAAAACGGATTACAATTCGTGTTCCAGAAGCTCCTGTAGGCAGTGACATCTGTCTTGAAGGTATAGGTAATGTTAGGCGATTGGCTGTTGAATCGACTCTTTCCACAATTAGAAAGGGTCATGTCACTGATGCTTTGGTGGTGAACACTACTGGAAGTTCTGTAAGGATCAAACAAGGTCTTTTCCTTGGAAAGTGCCTGGTTTATGACAAGAAAGTGGTACCAGAACCCAGTATTCTGCCTGGAGCCTGCGTCTCTTCGGTGAGTCAGTCTGCTGTTGACACCGAGCTGGGGCAGGCGCCAACCCTATGTTCGTTTGTCAATGTTGTGGACTACCCCGAAATGAGGCCCGCGCTCTTGGACTTATTGGGGAAGTATCGCAATGTCCTGGCACTACCTGGAGAATCCTTAGGTGTGACCGATCGAGCGGAACACCACATTAGGTTAAAACCAAACACTAAGCCAGTATATATACCAGCTTATCGTCTTCCTCATAGTCAGAGGGCGACTGTAGATGACATGATTCATGACATGATTGACAAGGGAGTGATTCAAGAATCGTGCTCTCCTTGGAATTCACCAATCTTTTTGGTTCCCAAGAAAGATAAATCTTTCAGGCCGGTAATCGACTTCCGGCGGGTTAATGATGTCACAGTGGATGATCATTATCCTTTACCTGTCCTGAGCGACCTTCTAATGTCCTTAGGTCGTGGAAACAAAATTTTCTCTAGTTTAGACCTGTTGTCAGGATACTGGCAGGTTCCCTTAGCCCCCACTTCACGGGAAATAACGGCGTTCAGTACGCCTAGTGGCCATTACGAATGGTTACGCATGCCTTTTGGATTAAAATCCGCTCCTTTAACATTCCAGAGAATGATTAACAGTATTTTCACGGGTTTACTTGGCAAAACCGTGTTTGCATACCTGGATGATATAATCATCGCTAGTAAGGATCAAGAATCCCATCTGGAGAGTTTAAAATTAGTCCTCCAGAAGCTTGAAGAAGCTGGACTTAAAGCAAAGCTTTCTAAATGTGAATTTCTAAAAGCCAAAATAAAATTCCTTGGCCATGTAGTCGATGGTGAAGGAATCCACACGGTGGATGAAAAGGTCATAGCTGTACAGAAGTTTCCTCAACCTAAATCGGTGGAGAATGTCAGATCTTTCCTAGGTCTTGCGGGATATTACCGTCCTTTCATCAAGAATTTTGCGGCAATTGCAGCCCCACTTACTAAACTCCTTAAAAAGGATGTTGCTTTCCATTGGGAGGCTGCTCATGAACAAAGTTTCAATGAATTAAAATCACTATTAACAAATGCACCTGTACTTGCTTTCCCAGAGCATTCAGAGCCGTTCATTATTTGCACGGATGCTTCTTCTCTAGGACTGGGAGCAGTACTGATGCAGACAGATGCCAGAGGCAAAAACTATGTAATAGCATATGCAAGTCGTGTGCTTAACCCAGCAGAGTCTAATTACTCTGTCACTCATCAAGAAACACTTGCTGTAGTTTGGGCTTTAAAACATTTTAAGGACATTATCCTTGGATATCCAATTACAGTCTACACGGATCATGCACCCGTAATTGAACTTTTCAAAGGGAAAAATTTAACTGGACGAGTGGCAAGATGGTACTGTACCATGCAGGAATTTGCTCCAGTAGTCAAGTACTTGCCAGGTCGTGCTAATGTAGTAGCCGACGCACTTTCACGAAATGTGCCTGTGGGAGCTGTCAGTGACTCGATCCCTGTAAATAACTTCACCTTGAAGGAATTAAGTAAAGCACAGCGAGAGCATGAAATATGGTCTAAGGTCATACATGCTCTGGAGTCAGGCGAAGAAGATAATCTTCCACGTCTACATATACCATTCTCTCAATTTTTCATGTCACCAGACAATGTTCTGTGTCGACATAATCCCCAAATGGGAAAGTCTAGTAAACAACACATCATTCCTGAGAGTTTAGTCCATGTCATACTTATCTTAGTGCACGACATGCCAAGTGCAGGACATCCAGGAAGAGAGCGAACTCTACAAGCAGCGCGTAAAAGCTATTATTGGCCTACCATGCGCACTGACATAGAAGATTATGTTGCCAGGTGTATATCATGTGCAAAGCACAAGGGTGCGGTAAAAGGACCAGCCCCAATACTGGAATATCCACTACCTGAGCGACCTTGGGACATTGTCTCCATTGATCTTCTTCAATTACCCAAGAGTCAAAATGGCTCGCAGTATCTACTTGTGTGTGTAGACCATTTTTCAAGGTTTGTGGTTCTCTCACCTTTAAAGGAAAAATCTGCTAAATATGTAGCGCATGCGCTAGTAACTAAGTTGTTTTGTCCATACTCAGCACCACGAGTGTTGTTAAGTGATAATGGATCTGAATTTCGCAATGAAATCCTACAAGGAATATGTACACAGTACAACATTAAACACACATACACTGTGGCTTACCATCCTTCTTCAAACGGACTAGTAGAAAGAGCAAACAGGAAAATCCTGGAGGTTCTTCGTCCAGTTGTAAACAGTCTCCATGATGACTGGGAGGACTGGTTACCACACGTTGGTGCCTGCATTAACAGTTCAATGTGTGAAAGTACTGGGAAATCCCCACATTATATATTATATGGTGAAGATAAAAATCTTCCTTATGATTTGTTGGCAAGTCCACAAACTCCAGTATACAACGTAGATGACTATGTTAAACAACATATGCATGTTTTCAAGGACATTCATGCTAAAGTCCGAAGTAGGCTACAAGCTTCTAGGGCAGAAATGATGGCTAGACAACACAAGCGTGCGACCCCTGTCACGATACAGGTTGGAGACACAGTTAAAGTTCGTTATCCGGACAGGACCTCCAAACTCTCCCCTAAATTTAGTGGTCCATGCTCGGTTGTCCGCCAGTTACATGGTAACAAATTTGAGGTGCATGACCCTCTTCTTAACACTGCTGAGATAGTACATAGTGATCGGCTTGTGAAGACTAACGCTCAGCTCCAGTCATCAACACAGAGTACTACTGATCAGGTTACAAACCTTAATTCTACTAATACTATAAAGACGCATAGGTATAACCTTCGCTCACGCAGCTAATTGCCTGCATTACTTACAGATGGCACTGGGCCTCCTGGTTACCTTCTTGAGCATGCTGCAAGTGCTACAAGCGTCCACTGCGTTGCATGTCAAACCAGGGGCTCTCACCACACATATTGGGGAAGTAACCTTAATAGAAGATGTTCTTCTGGTTCGATATCCTTTTTCTACCTTATTTTCCGTAACTTCGGACCTCGACGCTGTCTCAGAAACTTTGGATAACTCCTTACAGGAACTGGAATCCTTACTTGCTGATGAAACGCATAGCCAGACACAAGTTTTCTCACAAACCATAATCAAAGCTTTAAAAGCAAGGGTAGAATTCTTACACGGGAAATTGAACCAATCTCAGCATGACTACAACCTTCATCCAGTGCACGCTCGTACCAAAAGAGGACTCATAAATGGGTTGGGACAACTGTCTCAATATCTTTTTGGCACCGCCTTGGACGAGGATGTACAGGATTTAAGGAAACATTATGATCAACTAATAACGGTTGCAGCTACTAATAAGAAGGTCCTGAACCTACATCACAATAAAATAGTTAAATTAGAAACTAATCTCAATGAGTTATTACAGTATTCAAATGATTTAACAACTGTGCTTGATAATGCCTTACATAGTTTAGATGTGATAAATCACGTTGTGGTTATAGATCAAGCTTTGCATGTATTTGAAGCTTCCTTGGGTTCAGTTCTCTCCATTAATGAAGCGATAATTCGCAACATGGTGGATGCTGTCAATGGCAGGGTAACAACTTCACTATTTCCTGTAGAGGATTTGCTTCACACAATAGAAATTGGTCAGTCAACCTACAAATTGACACCAGTGTATGCAGCGGACATGATCCAGTATTACTACCCATTGCTGGAAGCTACCTTGACCACAGATGCAATAATTGTAAACATACCTTTTAAATCTCAGGGTCATTTTGAGGCCTATGAGATTAAACCTTTTCCATTTTCCGTTAATAATTCTGTGATGACACTGGACATGAATCCTTCCTTAGTGCTAATAGCCAAGGATTTTTCATTATATACAATTGGAGATTTAACTGAATTAAAACGTTGTAAATCTTCATACTTGCATTTGTACCATTGTTCAAGTATCCAATTTGCTTTCTTACCTGTAGTAAAAGGTATTTGTGAAGTCGTCTTGACACGTTCAGAGGCGTCTGCAGCTCTAACACTCTGTCCATACAAGCATGTGGTTTCAAAACCTATTTTCCCATTGCAATTTTCATGGATATCATTACTTTTATTTCACAGAAAACTTTTACGTCTCAGTGACTTGCCCAGAAGGGACCACCTATGAGGAGGTTATAGGACATTATGCGGTACAAGATGCTTGTCATGTACGTTCTAGTAAACTAACCACTTACCCTTCTAGGATTAATTTAGCTTTTACGACAGACCTTTCATATAGAGTTTTCCCTGTTACTTCCCTGGAGAATTTGACAAAGTCAAGGATTTCTTTTATAACAAACTCCTTATCCACTCTTTCCTTCTCAAACACAGAAGAGTTTTCAGAGGCTCTAGAGACATCCTTACCAGTATATCTGAAACCTGGGATTCTCTATCCAAGTATCCTGACACCTTGCCTTATTTTAATGTTTTTGTTAATATTCTTATATGTGTGTGTTAGGAAAGCCTTAAATTTGTATATATATCTTGATAGTAGACGTAAACGTCTTAATGAAGGAGTTTCATACACATAACATGGTTAGGTACACTGTATTCGCGAGGACGCGTCAAGTAGGTGACCGAGCGATGTAACGGTGTCACATAATTAATAATAATGTGTATTGTATTTATAATGCCTTGCTTGATTAGCAATATAAGTGTATGTATACATATATGCATAAGTGCAAATAGTGGGTGTTGGCGCATAAGGGTGGGGCGGATATGATCACGCCACCCTACGTCACACACACACCATGGAACTTTCCATACTCCTTTTATTGCCATGGATAAGTAATCGATAGCACCTACATTACAGTATCTAAGTATTCTCCATAGTTAATCTCTCCCTAATGTATTTTGGCATGTATTACTCTTAGCTATAAGTAGCTTTTCCCTTGCCTTATTTATGTAATTAGAGAGTAATAATTATGAATATATTCATGTACTGTGAGTGCGGTCAACCCGCCCCTATTTCTAATGTCAGCACTTTTTGAAGGCGCTAAGCGTCCCTTGTGCCGGCTCCGGCAGTCTCTTGCCAGGGTGTAACGCTGTACCACGCAGAGGACATCCGTTGTCCCGTACGCGCCACACCCTTCTCCAGAACTCTGTACATATATCTAAATATACCTATTTTTATACGTTCACCTTTGACATTCACCTGAAAACCACAGAAACTCACCAAGAGTGACTTTACCTATTATATAAAGGTAAGATACTAATGAACAGTGTCCAGTGGTAATTGATAATTCAAAACCACCCCGGAACAAAGGGAATGGTGACCTTATCACTGTTCACGTGTGCCACGCTGTGCATGGTGTGTGTGTTTGTGTGTGTGTGTGTGTGTGTGTGTGTGTGTGTGTGTGTTATATTGTATATAATGTTCTGACAGATTAGGAGAGAGAGAGAGAGAGAGAGAGAGAGAGAGAGAGAGAGAGAGAGAGAGAGAGAGAGAGAGAGAGAGAGAGAGAGAGAGAGAGAGAGAGAGAGAGAGAGAGAGAGAGAGAGAGAGAGAGAGAGAGAGAGAGAGAGAGAGAGAGAGAGAACAGACCGCGTGTGGTGTGTTCCATGTCCCCTTCTTCACATTCACTTTCTGTCCACCACCTTTACCTATTAGCTGATCCACGTGTTTTTTGTTTGCCTGCTCATCTTTTCCATTCTGGTCTGTAATATAATGCATGTACGGAACACTGGTGGGATTTGATAACAACGTACAGTTTTGGATCTAGTAATGTTATGGAATGTAGTAACGTTAATGGAAGTTTATACTAATATTTATTGACGTAATGATATTCAGGGATGTAGTGTGTAATGTAACCTAGCAGTAATACTCTGAGATGTTGTAATGTTATGGGATATCCGTATTCTTAAACACTTTGTTCTCTCACCTGGACTATTTCTAAAAGCCACAGACACAATTGAAGGCTTTTCAAGGTCTTTTCTTGGTGATGATGCAAAATATGTGTTAAATATGTGTAAATTTAAATCATAAAGACACTCTTGAAAACCCTTATGTCTTTCACTAAAACTTGTTGAATATATTCCAGAGATACATCTCCGACAGTACAAGGCAGAGTAAGCTTTCTAAACAAACATTCCACACACCGTGACTTCTCTCTCACACCTTCACACCCCAAAATCGAGAGAGAGAGAGAGAGAGAGAGAGAGAGAGAGAGAGAGAGAGAGAGAGAGAGAGAGAGAGAGAGAGAGAGAGTGTGTGTGTAATGAATGAATGAACTAAGGAATCAGTGATCTCTCTCTCTCTCTCTCTCTCTCTCTCTCTCTCTCTCTCTCTCTCTCTCTCTCTCTCTCTCTCTCACCAATGATGGAAGAAATGTAAATCAGCACGTTACCAGTTATATAAAATACAAACATACAGTCAGTACAGACGATTAACTTATGCAATGCTGGGGAGGGTGTGGCCTGAGCTACGAGTTAATTTTCTGGTTGATGGAGGAATAGTATTGTTTCGTCGTTAATTTTCAGGTTTATTTATTACTTCTTCGTGTTAAAGGCCTGCTAATGCAATATGGTGAGCAGGTAAATAAAAATGTAAGGAATAATATGAATTTAATTTCACCTGTAAATTAGTACACCACTTACAACTGATTAATAAATGCAAATGCAATCCCACCTAATAAGTTGAACGTGATACCTATTCCAAAAGATTTTATATATATATATATATATATATATATATATATATATATATATATATATATATATATATATATATATATATATATATATATATATATATATATATATATATATATATATATATATATATATATATATATATATATATATATATATATATATATATATATATATATATATATATATATATATATATATATATATACATATATATATATATATATATATATATATATATATATATATATATATATATATATATATATATATATATATATATATATATATATATATATATATATATATATATATATATATATATATATATATATACACACACACACAAAATATAATAATTTTAGATTAACTTAACTGAAATGTCACGAACAGATAGACAGATGGGGAGAGAGAGACAGAGAGAGAGAGAGAGAGAGAGAGAGAGAGAGAGAGAGAGAGAGAGAGAGAGAGAGAGAGAGACAGAGAGAGAGAGAGAGAGAGAGAGAGAGAGAGAGAGAGAGAGAGAGAGAGAGAGAGAGAGAGAGAGAGAGAGAGAGAGAATGTTGGGCAGTAAAAGGCAGAGTAAGTGTTCTAAACAAACATTCCACACACCGTGCCTTCTCTCTCCTCACATCTTCACACACCAAAAGCTGTACTCCTTCCCTCACTATCTATTTCCTCTCAACCTGCAAACACCGCGCCACACCGATGAGATGTCACAACAATAAATATTCAGCGTCAAAATGGTTATGTATGGAGAAAAATTTGTCTACGGCAAGATCCAGCACACGGAGCACGAGAAGCGGGTGGCCCAGACCAGGGCCAGGTACGCCTCGTGGGGCCGCGCCCAGGCCCAACAGTTTGCCCACACCCGAGCAGAGTGGGCAGCATGGGGCCGCGCCCAGGCCCGAAGAATTACTCGGCTGGTACGCGAGGCAACCCACCAAGGTGGCGTAAACACTCGTTAAACTAAAGCACGGGTCTCTCACCACCAGGAACTGGCACACACCTGCCTCCTGGAGCGACATGATACACGCGACGCATGCTCGAGGCAGCAGGCCAGAGGGGCCACGGCTTACAACCAGCCAACCTGACGGCCCTACAGAGGTGCTGTACCTTGCCCTCAGAGAAAGCCTCACCCACACCTGCGAAGAGGCCCAGACCAAACCCTACATCAGGTGCAAGGTGAATGGGCTGGGGTCCGCGGATCTCTCCACCCGAACCTCCTTGGCCGACCTCCTGTCGCAAAGGGCGCGGCAAAGCCCTCCTGCGCCAGTTCTGGCCTTGGGAAGGGGTTCATCACCCCGAGGTGGGGAGGTTTGTTGAGGTTTCTTGCTTCCGCCGAACTTCCTCTCGCCCACGCAGAAATATCTCCAGCAAACCCCCAAGAGAGCACAAAGCTCCAGTTCGCCAGACGCCGACGCCAGATGCCAAAAGACGATCACAAAGACCGCGAGAAAGAACATGGCATGAGCATGGCATCAAGAATGACCATAAGCACACCAGGAAGGGCCACAGTGACGCCAAGAAGGGCCATGAAGCCAGGAAGGTGCATGAAGACATCCACACAACGCCACTGCGGCACAGCATTTTGGCTCAGCAGCTGTGCCGCATCCCATATTCAATAGAGTCACTCCAGCCTTTGTCACGCCCGGCAGGTTCTCTTTCTCTTCGACGGTGCCTCCCTCACCGTCGGATTTCCCCTCCCTTTCCTTTCCCCTCCTCCTCCTACTATCCCCGGCGGGCCTTCCCCAACCGTCTCTTTCTCTTCTCTTTCCCCTTCCCCCTCCTTTCCTCCCGACAGGAACTCCCCGCCCGTCGGACCCTCTATCCTTTCCCCTCCTCCTCTCTCTATCCCCGGCGGGCCCTCCCCACCCGTCTCTTTCTCTTCTCTTTCCCCTGCCGAGCGTCTCCCACTCACCACCAGTTTTTGGCGCCCCACCACTACCAAATTCAACAAAATCAGTTGTACCGGAGACAGTCTTCAGTCCCGCACCGCTGGCATGCCCTAACAGCACCTGTGAACCCCCTACTCTGCCGGCAGTCCCCGTGAAGTCATCTGAGCCTATGGCCTCCCTCTCGCATCCTGACACACTACTTCGGGAGGCCATCAGGATGCGGTCACTCACTTCATACACCTGCACTGGAACCTTCACCAGGCTGCCCTGCACACGATGCCTGCTCAACCTACTCGCGCTCATACTATGGGAGTCTTAATAGTGCACTGCCCTGCCTAACCCCACACAGCACACACGCGGCAGGCAGCAGTCGTCACCCCCGAGACCGATAGGAAGGCGGCCCATCACTCAGGCGCCACCGTCACCCCTTCTCTCATCACGGCGGTGGCGCGCCGCTGCTACTCGGGGCCCAAACCAAACCTTTCTCTTCTTGACTTTCCCTCCTCCTTCACTTCTTCCCTTCCTTCCTTCCTTCCTTCCTTCCTTCCTTCTTTCTTCTCGCCTCCCCCCGGCACTTCCTTAAAACCGGGGAGTGGCACCTCTCTCTCCTTCCTTCTTTCCTATCCCTATCCCCTGCCGAAGGGAGTCACCTTGACGCGGTGGCGGGGCTTAAGGCGTGGTGGGCGGCACCTCCTCTGGCAGCTGCTGCCTCTGCAGGGTTCGGTGTCCCTCGCCTCGTGAACCAAGCACTCCCACACGCGGCGCCACGCCACCTCGTTGTTGTGGCGCCAATACCAATAAACCAGTCTGTCTTCACCTATCGTTGACTACACGTATCGCATTAAAGTTATGAAGCTCAGTCCCAGCACAACTTATTTCTCTCTCTCTTTTTGTGTCTGTCTCAACTTTCATTTGCTTCCTGTACTAAGTGGTCAAGCTTGTGTGCTTTTCCATAAGCCGGCACTGTTCCCTTCACCACAGCCAGGCACCGCTTATGCACTCACACGCTTCGGCGTCTTATCACGACTGCGTTTAACCGTTGCTTGAGGAAATTTTTTTGGTATCCAAGTGTGTTTTCATGATTTTTTTTTTTTTTATGTAGGAAGGACATTGGCCAAGGGTAACAAAAAGTCAAAAAAAAAAAAAAATGCCCACTGAAATGCCAGTCCCATAAAAGGATCCAAAGTGGTAGTCAAAAATTGAAGGATAAGTGTCTTGAAACCTCCCTCTTGAAGGAATTCAAGTCATAGGAAGGTGGAAATACAGAAGCAGGCAGGGAGTTCCAGAGTTTACCAGAGAAAGGGATGAATGATTGAGAATACTGGTTAACTCTTGCGTTAGAGAGGTGGACAGAATAGGGGTGAGAAAAAGAATAAAGTCTTGTGCAGCGAGGCCGCGAGAGGAGGGGAGGCATGCAGTTAGCAAGATCAGAAGAACAGTTAGCATGAAAACAGCGGTAGAAGACAGCTAGAGATGCAACATTGCGGCGATGAGAGAGAGGCTGAAGACAGTCAGTTAGAGGAGAGGAGTTGATGAGACGAAAAGCTTTTGATTCTACCCTGTCTAGAAGAGCAGTATGAGTGGAACACCCCCAGACATGTGAAGCATACTCCATACATGGACGGATAAGGCCCTTGTACAGAGTTAGCAGCTGGGGGGGTGGGGATGAGAAAAAACTGGCGGAGACGTCTCAGAACACCTAACTTCATAGAAGCTGTTTTAGCTAGAGATGAGATGTGAAGTTTCCAGTTCAAATTATAAGTAAAGGACAGACCGAGGATGTTCAGTGTAAAAGAGGGGGACAGTTGAGTGTCACTGAAGAAGAGGAGATAATTGTCTGGAAGGTTGTGTCGAGTTGATAGATGGAGGAATTGAGTTTTTGAGGCACTGAACAATATCAAGTTTGCTCTGTCCCAATCAGAAATTTTAGAAAGATCAGAAGTCAAGCGTTCTGTGGCTTCCCTGCGTGAAATGTTTACTTTCTGAAATGTTGGACGTCTATGAAAAGACGTGGAAAAGTGCAGGGTGGTATCATCAGCATAGGAGTGGATAGGACAAGAAGTTTGGTTTAGAAGATCATTAATGAATAATAAGAAGAGAGTGGGTGACAGGACAGAACACCACTGTTAATAGATTTAGAAGAACAGTGACCGTCTACCACAGCAGAAGAAGAAGCAAAGTTATTGGAGATATTTTTGGCTAGATGCCAGAAGTCACGAGGGAAGTTATACCTTGAAAGGTTTTGACACTTTCTATTAATGAAGGGGTTTTTGGCTACTTAGAGAACAGACTTGGCATGGTTCCGGGCAGAAATATAAAGTGTATGGGATTCTGGTGATGGAAGGCTTAAGTACCTTTTGTGAGCCACCTCTCTATCATGTATAGCACGAGAACAAGCTGTGTTAAACCAAGGTTTGGAAGGTTTAGGTCGAGAAAAAGAGTGAGGAATGTACGCCTCCATGCCAGACATTATCACCTCTGTTATGCTCAGCACACAAAGACGGGTCTCTGACACGGAAGCAGTAGTCATTCCAAGGAAAATCAGTAAAATACCTCCTCAGGTCCCCCCAACCAGCAGAGGCAAAATGCCAGAGGCACCTTCGTTTAGGGGATCTTGAGGAGGGATTGAAGCAATAGGACAAGATACAGATATGATATTGTGATCAAAGGAGCCCAACGGAGAAGAAAGGGTGACAGCATAAGCAGAAGGATTAGAGGTCAAGAAAAGATCAAGAATATTGGGCGTATCTCCAAGAAGGTCAGGCATATGAGTAGGGTATTGCACCAATTACTCTAGGTCGTGGAGGATAGCAAAGTTGTAGGCTAGTTCACCAGGATGGTCAGTGGAGGGAAAGCCAAAGCTGGTGGTGAACATTGAAGTCTCCAAGAATGGAGATCTCTGTAAAAGGGAAGTGGATCAGAATGTGCTCCACTTTGGAAGTTAAGTAGTCAAAGAATTTCTTATAGTCAGAGGAGTTAGGTGAGAGGTATACAGCACAGATAAATTTAGTTTGAGAGTGACTCTGTAGTCGTAGCCAGATGGTGGAAAACTCGGAAGATTCAAGAGCGTGGGCACGAGAGCAGGTTAAGTTATTGCGCACATAAACGCAGCATCCAGCTTTGGATCGAAAATGAGGATAGAGAAAGTAGGAGGGAACAGAAAAGGAGCTACTGTCAGTTGACCCAGACACCTGAGTTTCAGTGAGGAAAAGAAGATGAGGTTTAGAAGAGGAGAAGTGGTGTTCTAAAGATCTTAGACAGCGAATGTTGCAGAAGTTAATGAAGAAAAAGTTGAGGGGGGTGTCAAGACACTTAGGGTCGTCGACAGAAAGGCAGTCCGACCTGGGGAAATTTATGGTCCCCTCTCCAGATGGGGACTCTGAGGCTGGTCTACGAGTCGCCATGATAATTTTGAAATTTTTGAGTGAAGGGTGTATGTGTTATTAGTAGCTTGTAGCTTTATGTGAAGGAAGAGAGTTGTCTTTAGAGGGCAGGCTGTGACTGCCCCCTCGTGTTGTGAGACACAAAGGGAAACGTTCAGTGAGGTCACAGCTGGGTTTAATGATAAGCTCACAGCACCCCGTGAACAGTGCTTTAGACCTCACAGGGAGTAATTATCGTTTCGGCAGGTGTGTACTGCCTCCTCCGATTGATCTGATGAGAGTATATCAAGAATTCTATATCTTCAATTATGAAGACAGAGAGAACCTGACTGATCATCTCTGGGATTTGAAAAAAAAACAATTTTTATGATACAACAAAGCGTTTTAAGGTACATGTGTAGCAAATAATCTAGTCAGCCATAGAAACATCCCATTTTCTCTCATATTCAGGGTACACTAAAGCTTACGCGCTTCTCAGAACCAGTAATGTAAACACAAGTCACCGCTCCAAGCACTCCGTTTTCTCTTATATGTTTTCAGCCTCCCGTTCTCTTTCTACTGCACAGATTTTTCGTCTTTCATCTCTTCTTCCTTATTTTTTATACATACACATTCTGTGCACGCTTTTCGACACATACGTTACACGTCTTTTCTATACATCATATTACTCCTTTCTTCACACAGACATACACACACACATTCACTCTCTTTGTCCATATCTTTATGTAAATCATTTTTTTATGTTCAGTATTTCTGGTGTACATGTTCATGTTTTGTTAAATAAAGTTAGAGAGAGTTTAACCAGTCTAACAAGTGGCTATAAATACAACCTTAGCTGGTGAACAAAAAGAGTTAAGAGATTAAAGGACTTGCAACTGCTGACGGTTACCTGTCGGTTTTCTCTTCTCTATCTCTGGCGAGTTAAGAGATTAAAGGACTTGCAACTGCTGACGGTTACCTGTCGGTTTTCTCTTCTCACATTCCTGGCGGCTTCCACCTAGATCACTAGAAATGGTGACTCGGAGTTAGACCGTAGTGGCCAGCTCCACCAATGCTGTGTCCCAGGTTCTTTAGCACTATAGCGTCGCCACAGCTATAGGTACCTCGCCCAGGTCAGCCCCCGCCTGACACGGACCACCACGGCCAAACCGCCACCCAGCCTGGCCCAGCCGTGACCCACCGACGCCACCCAGCCCGGCCAGCCGCCACGTGACACACACACACCGTCACCCAGCCCAGCAACCGTGGTCACCGCCGCTGCCTCACCAGTCACCAGCCACCCTCTCTCCCAGCTGTGACTCACCACGCCTCGCCAGCCACCCAGGCCACTGAGGCCACGCTCACCTGCCGCCTCACCACCGCCACCAGGTCACTCCCTCTCCTGCTGCCGTGACCCACCGCGCCAACTCCACCTGCTGCCTGGTCACCTGCCACCCCTGCCACACCTGCTGCCCAGCCTCCATCACCACCACAGCAGCAGCAACACCTCTCCGGCTCACCACGCACGGTCACCGCCACCCGGCCGTGATCCCACTGGCCCTGATTTCGCTTCTCTACAACAGGGCGGCGCCCCCTGCACCGGTACTCCCGTCTTCCGCTCGACAACAGGGCGGCGTTCCCTGCAACGTTCCCCCACCAAAGTGTTAGTGCTCCCGACCGTCCCTCCCCTCTCCCCCGTCGTCCACCCTCCCCCTGTGTGTGTTAACCCCTGCCCCTAGAAAACTCCCTAGTGTGCATCAGCGCGTACCAACCCCCGTGTGCCAGACACCAACACCTACACATACACGCACTCACACACACACACACACAGACTACACACTTCGTTCACGGCAGTGCGTTCCAAGCCGTAAGTGCGAGTGTGGTAAAGTACGTGCCTAGGACCATCGCTGTCACACCCTCAGCACTGCACAGTGGCGCCCAGCAGGCGTCCCTTGCCACCTCTCACTGGCACCTGGCGCCGGAGGAGCCCGCGCCTCGCCGACAGGCGTCACTACACCCTGCTCCACGACTCGCATAACAAGCCACCAGGCCCCATCGCACGCCAGCAACAAGAAACGGCCATGGCTCCACCGGACACCGCCTCCCCAGCTCCCCCCTTCAGGGCTCCAGCCTTCAACAGCCACGACCCCAACATGTGGTTTACCATCTTGGAGCTGAACTTCAAGGCAAACAACATCACTGAGGCCTTGAAACAGTTCACTCACGCCTGCACTCTCCTGCCACCCGAGGTCCTCTTGCAAGTCTCTGACGCCATCGCGAAAGCCCCCTCTTCGGACAATCCCTACGACGACCTCAGGCAAGCCGTCCTCAAACGCCTTGCGCCAGACCTCGCGCAGCTGGCTGACGACTATATGTCGACAGTTCCGTCGGCAACGCCACCGTCTTCAGTCGCCACTGTCACTAACACAGCAGACGTCCAGCAACTCACCCACATTGTGTCGCAGCTGGCCCTGCAGGTCAGCGCGATGCAGGAACAGCTAAATACCCGCCAGCGTCGCCGCCCACCGTCACCTCGATGCCCTCGCTACCGCTCTCGGTCGCGTAGCACTACACGAACCCAGGGCGTCTGCTACTACCACAGCAGGTTCGGTAGCGAGGCCATTAAGTGCACCCAACCCTGCACTTACAACACCACCCCGGCGTCAAACTAAACGGGCGGACGTTCACGGCGCGTACGATCCGCCAGCCCAAGTCACAGCTACTTCACGTCTACGACCGACGCACCGGAATTAAGTTCCTCGTCGACACCGGCGCTGAGGTCAGTGTCCTGCCTGCCACAGACAGCCAGAAGAGGTTGCCTGTAACCACGCACCTCTATGCAGCCAACGCCTCGAAAATCCCTGTGTACGCGCGGCAGACACTACACCTCGAACTCAACCTCCGCCGCTCCTTCGACTGGACCTTTTACGTGGCAGCTGTGACCCAACCCATCCTAGGCGCCGATTTCCTACGCCACCACGACCTCCTAGTCGACTTGAAGCACGGCACGCTGCTGGATCGTCTCACTTCCCTGCGGACCCGTGGCCGAACGGCACCTGGCGAGAGCACCGGAATCTCCGCAGTCTGCCGAGATAACCCCTTCGCCGCCATCCTCAAGGGTTTCCCAACACTAACACAGCCATACTCAGCCACGCAGCCAGTGAAACATCACGTCCTGCACTACATAGAGACCACCGGACCACCTGTTTTCGCCAAGGCTCGTCGCTTAGCACCAGAACGCTACAAACAGGTCAGGGCCGAGTTTGAGTCTCTGATGCAGCAAGGCATCATCCGCCCAAGCTCCAGCAACTGGTCGTCTGCGCTTCACGTCGTCCCCAAGAAAAACGGTGACATACGCCCTTGCGGGGACTACAGAGCCCTAAACTCCCGCACCGAGATGGACAGGTATCCAGTGCCTAACATTCAGGAGTTTTCCTCACAACTGCACGGCTCTACAATTTTCTCCAGGATCGACCTCGTAAAGGCCTTCCATCAGATCCCCATCAACCCCGAGGACATCCCGAAGACGGCCATAATCACGCCCTTCGGACTATATGAATACACTAGGATGCCCTTCGGTCTCAAGAACGCTGCTCAAACATTCCAGCGCTTCATGGACGAAGTTTTGCGAGGACTGCAGTTCTGCTTCACTTACGTCGATGACATTCTTGTTGCCAGCCCAGACGACGCTGCTCATCGCCAACACCTCGAGCAAGTCTTCACTCGTCTGAAGGACTACGGCATCCAGGTCAACGCCGACAAGTCCGTGTTCGGCGTGCCTTCAGTCGACTTCCTCAGCCACACTGTGTCCTCCTCAGGCTTCACCCCAACTGCAAGTCGCTGTACTGCCATCCAGAATTTCCCGAAGCCCACAACTCAGCGCCAGTTGAAGCAGTTCCTCGGGATGCTGAACTATTACCACAGGTTCATTCCCCGATGCGCGCTCCTCCTCCAGCCTCTCTACGCCTTAGTGAAGCCAGCCAAACGAGGCCAGTCCGTCACCCTTGCCTGGACGCCCGCAGCTGAGGACGCTTTCCTCGCTGCCCGGAAGGCGCTCACATCCACAGCGCTCAGTTTCCCTGCCCCAGACGCCCCTACTTCCATCGCCACGGACGCCTCAGACACCGGAGTTGGAGCAGTGCTACAGCAACACATCGACGGTGCCTGGAAACCCGTCGCCTTCTTCTCCAAGAAACTCAACACTGCCGAGAAGAAGTACAGCGCCTTCGACAAAGAGCTCCTCGCCATCTACAAGGCATTGAAGCACTTCCAGTACTTTGTCGAAGGACGTCAGTTTCATATCTACACTGACCACAAGCCGCTGACGAGCACCTTCATCAAGAACAAGTCATCCTACTCACCACGTCAACTGCGCCACGTAGACTTCATCTCTCAGTTCACCACGGACCTCCGTTACGTGAAAGGTGAAGATAACGCCCCAGCCGATGCCCTGTCACGCAACATCTGTGCCACATCTACCTCTCTCATCGATTACGCCGCCATTGCTGCCGATCAGGCCGCTGACGCCGAGCTGCAGCAACTGAAAGAAAACGCCGCACTACAGATGAAGAGAGTACAGCTACCAGGCACTCAAGTGCACATCTACGCTGACGTCTCGACCAACACCGTCAGACCATACCTGCCTCAACGGCACAGGTATCCACTCTTCCGTCAGCTGCACGACCTCTCACATCCTGGCATCAGAGCTTCACAACACATGATGACGTCCCGATTCATCTGGACCGCCATCAACAAGGACGTGAGAGACTGGACACGTAGGTGCACCACCTGTCAGGCCTCCAAGGTGACGCGGCACACACGCTCCCCTACAGCCACCTTCACGCCAGTCTCCACACGCTTCGAACACGTCCATATCGACCTTGTTGGCCCTCTTCCTCACTCCGACGGCTACCGCTACATCCTCACCTGTGTCGACCGCTTCACTCGCTGGCCAGAAGCTGCACCACTGACTGACATCTCCACTGACACCGTTGCACGTGCCTTTATCAGCACGTGGATCTCACGCTTCGGTGTTCCTGTCAGCCTCACTTCTGACCGCGGCGGCCAGTTTGAGTCCAGTGTCTGGAACAAACTGATGACACTACTCGGCATTCGACGATACAGGACTGCCAGCTACCATCCTCAGGCCAACGCTACAGTGGAACGTTTCCACCGCCAGCTGAAGTCGTCACTGATGGCTTCCAGCGACCAACGCGAGAAGTGGAACGCCACCTTACCCCTCGTCCTCCTCGGCATCCGGACGTCCCTCAAGCAGGACCTTCACCACTCTTCTGCCGAGCTCGTATACGGCACCACTCTTCGACTCCCTGGCGAGCTCCTTACCAGCTCACCCGACGCCGGCCCCTGCAGCGTCCAAGACTTCGCCAGCAGTCTTAAGGAGTCGATGAGAAGCCTGCAGCCGGTGCAACCTCGCACGCACCCCGCCAAGACCTTCGTCAGCCAGGACCTCGAAGACTGCACACACGTCTTCGTCAGGGTTGACGCTGTCCGTAAACCACTACAGCGCCCCTACGAAGGCCCCTTCGAGGTCCTCCGCAGGACGAGGAAAAACATCACCATCAACAGAAACGGCTCTTCTGACGTCATAGCCATAGACCGAGTCAAGCCCGCCTACATCCTGCACACCCCGACGGCACCTCACGACCCGACATCGCCGGCCACGCCTTCAGCACCACGCGCCACGGCTAAGCAGCACGTATCGTTCGTCGTGCCTCCTCACTCGGGGGAAGTTATGTAGCAAATAATCTAGTCAGCCATAGAAACATCCCATTTTCTCTCATATTCAGGGTACACTAAAGCTTACGCGCTTCTCAGAACCAGTAATGTAAACACAAGTCACCGCTCCAAGCACTCCGTTTTCTCTTATATGTTTTCAGCCTCCCGTTCTCTTTCTACTGCACAGATTTTTCGTCTTTCATCTCTTCTTCCTTATTTTTTATACATACACATTCTGTGCACGCTTTTCGACACATACGTTACACGTCTTTTCTATACATCATATTACTCCTTTCTTCACACAGACATACACACACACATTCACTCTCTTTGTCCATATCTTTATGTAAATCATTTTTTTATGTTCAGTATTTCTGGTGTACATGTTCATGTTTTGTTAAATAAAGTTAGAGAGAGTTTAACCAGTCTAACAAGTGGCTATAAATACAACCTTAGCTGGTGAACAAAAAGAGTTAAGAGATTAAAGGACTTGCAACTGCTGACGGTTACCTGTCGGTTTTCTCTTCTCTATCTCTGGCGAGTTAAGAGATTAAAGGACTTGCAACTGCTGACGGTTACCTGTCGGTTTTCTCTTCTCACATTCCTGGCGGCTTCCACCTAGATCACTAGACATGCTCTGCATGGAATGGGGAGTGGGACTTACCTAGAGTTTCTTTTTTTTAAATATTTTTTTTTTTAATGTTTTGATGGTGAGACAGACCTTAGGCGCACCTAAACTGTGTGTGTGTGTGTGTGTGTGTGTGTGTGTGTGTGTGTGTGTGTGTGTGCATGCGTACGTACGAGCGTGTGTGTGTGTGTGTGTGTGTGTGTGTGTGTGTGTGTGTGTGTTTTAAAGGTTTAAAAAATTTATTTACTCGCACAAACCATGAACAGGGTATGAGTTTCTATATAGACATTATAATACCCCAGTGTGGAGCAATAATGACTACAGAATACTATTATGGCTCCCCTTAGGTATCACAACAGTTACAGTAAAGTTCTGCCCAAAACATTATGTTATTTCTGTTAGGAATTTTGCCAAGTTTAAGGCCACATTATAAGATTTACTTGCAAACAGTTCTTATATCTTATATGTATTAAAAAAAATACACAGTAAATACCGCTTACGTATATTATGAAAAGAGGGACATTTAAAAAGGTACTGAAATTCGTCTCCTACACCATTCATATTGCACTGTGTACATTTACGGTCCTCTATATAAGTATTGTCGTACAGGCCTCTCACAATCGGTAAATTATGATTAGCGCATTTATTTATTTATTTATTTGTTTTATTTTTTACGTAAGAGGGTCACTGGCCAAGAGGGAAAAAAAGAGAGAGAAAAAAATCCCACTGAGGTGCCAGGCTCAAAAGAGATGTCAAGAGAATCATCGAAAGTTGACACAACGACCTTGAATATCTACACGGTAATTTTAGCAGATAGCTTTGCATTTCTCTGTTTTTAATCATTATCCTGTAGTTGAAACAAATATAATCATTATGTGTTTCTTCCTCTGTACTGATTCTAATAGACCTATATCTTTCCTGTAATGTGGGGACTAGAACTGCACAGCATAGTCTAGATGAGGTCTGACCAGCGCCAAGTATAACTTTAATACTACTTCCAGCCTTCTACTTTTAACGCTCCCAAAAATGAATCCTAGTACCCTATTTACCCTGTTTCTGGCTTCTATGCATTGTTTCCCTAGACGGAGTTCAGAGTTAACTATAACTCCTAAATCTTTCTCGTACCCTTAAAGTACCTACCAGAGTTTGGTTGTTTAATGTGTACCTATTGTGTGGGTTTCCTCTACCTACGCTAAGTACTTTGCATTTATTGATATTAAATTGCATTTGCCATCTATCCGTCCATTCATTCATTCTCTCTAAATCTGCCTGCAAGGCGATGGCATCCGATTCTGACCTAATTAATCTATCTACGAGTATCTTTGTGTCATCCGCAAATTTACTAACATCACTACTAATTCCACTATCCAAGTCATTGATATATATTAGAAATAACAATGGCCCTAATACTGATCCCTGCGGCACCCCACTAATTACATGACCCCACTCGGATTTCGAGCCGTTTATTACCACTCTCTGTCGCCGTCACTAAGCCATGACCCTATCCAGCCTAACACCTTCCCATCTATCCCGTGTGCCCTAACCTTTCTCAGGAGCCTTTGATGGGGTACCTTGTCAAATGCTTTACTAAAGTCCAGATATAAGATATCATAACTATCACCACTATCTACTGCCTCGTACACCTTACTGTAAAAACTTAACAAATTTGTCAGGCAAGACTTCCCCTTCGTGAAGCCATGCTGTTTTTCCTGTGCCCTGTTCTTTTTCGCTCTACCTCTATTCACCCACATCCCCACCATTCCTACTTTTACTCCCTCCATCTCCTTGGCCCCTGTACTCCCCTTAATAGGATAAGATTAGCTGAAGATAGGAAGGAGTCAGTAAGAATAAGGATGAGTGAGAGCTAAGGTGAAGGAGAAAACAAATGTGCGTTAAAATATGACAATAAGTGAAAGATTAAGTGTGAGTGTGAGTGAGACTGAGTGAGAGTCAGTGTGAGTGAGAGAAGTCAAACAAGAGTGAGTGTGAAAGTTGGCGAAAGATGAAGTGTAAGAATGAGAGAGTAAAAAGAATCATGAAAATTACTAAGTAGAAGAGACTGAGTAAGAATGACAATGGAATTATACAAGACTTAGAGAGAGTGAGGAAGTACGGAGAGTGAGTGTCATGGAGTGAGTGAGATGGGGAGGGAATGAGGTCTCCCTTGTCACTTTGTCTAGTGCAGATAAGGGCAGGGGAAGGAACAGGGAGAGAGGTTTGAGGCAAGGCGGAGGAGGAAGGGAGAGGAAAGGAATGAGAGAGAGGACGTAGTACGTATATTTATCCCGTTTTTCCTGCACCATATTCCTCTTCGTTTTCCATCCGTACATTCCTCCCTTCCCACTTCTACTCCCTCCATCACCTTGCCCACTGTACTCCCCTTCCCCGATTACATTTTCTGTTTATACAATCTCAAAATACTCGTATCTGTGCATTTTATTACTTCTTAATATATCTCTTTTTCTATTTATCTATATTTCTTCCTCTTCACTCTTTCCCTTGTGGAGCTTTGTGTCGCAGATACGACTCACTCTGTATGAAGGTGATATGTAAAACTGATCCACATCCACATCCGCTGCCACGGGTATGAAGGTAAAAGTAATCCGCATCTTCATACCTTCAGGTATGAAGGTAAAAGTAATCCACAAATATTAATATTTTAGGCCTTACAAATTTATCTGCAACTGTACTTTACGATAAAAACATACTCGGCTTCGCATCCGCAGAGTTTTATATATATATATATATATATATATATATATATATATATATATATATATATATATATATATATATATATATATATATATATATATATATATATACGCTTACATCTTAGGTTTGATTGCATGTATTTATCTATTTTTTTTTTTCGAGACTTCAATATACACACAGGAGCAATGGTAGTATTTACTCACAGAGAGAAGACAGTGAATCCCGCCAGCACGCCGCACAGGAAGCCCAGGGGCAGAGCTCTTCTCTGCGCGAAAGTCACCTGAAGAAAGAATAGTCACTGACATCGTGGTGGTGGTAGTGGTGGTGGTGGTGGCGGTGGTGAGGGCAATAGGGGGCATTACTATCAGGGGGAATGGGTGAGGGCGCTGTTTGAGGGTCAACATATTTCAGTAAATATTTCGGTGCGCGTCTCTTTGGGTAAGTTTGGAGGTATTGTCCCTTCTGAGGCGTCTAGCTAAAGGGACACCTGTAATTATTACAACTCAAGAGCTGAACCTAAGAACCTGCTTCATCCCGTCAGGAGTTGAAAGCAGAAATGATGAGCCACAGGACTGTTGATAATCAAGGTGTTTCTCTTCTCACTGCGTAATGTCAAAATTCCAACACTTTTTCCTGGTACATTTTCCTGGTCACCTCACCCTTTCACTGCGGCGGGCGGGGGACTTCTCGCAACCTTCGTGTCCAGTAAAGGCTGTGTGTGTCAGCTTCCTTATCTAAAGCCGAGATAACTATATATTTATAGAAATAAAGTTATGCACACAAATTCTCAGAAAAGTCAAGAAACGAAAAGATTATATGGTAATATTATAGAATGCCATTCAATCTTTAAGACCGTGCTTGCGTGTTTCATAGAAAACGGAGGTAAATATTAGGGTGGCCCAATATAAACCAAACACGAACAGATCCTATAAGAAGTATAAACCATCAAACTTATGAACTTTTGAGTACACCAGAGAACTTGATAAGTGTCTCACAAGAAATACATTTATACAGCCTGTGCCTGGAGTACAAAATAAGTGTGGTTACAGATAAGTTGACGGTAGCTAAAAAAATAGATTCTCAAAAGTTTTGGATGCACTATTTTCAGCAGGGTCTAGTGGAAGTTCTTTGGTTTTCAAGTCTGTTTTCATAATTTAAGAAAGAGCTCAATGATGATTTCGCTTCATCATTGAAAATAAAAAGATCCATGAGAACACTTTTCATATTTTTTGGTGATTTGGAAATAGTCCTTCTGCGAGCGTCTTGAGGCGTCCTCAGCACAGATAAAACACAGAGGAAATCAGCATGAGGGATGATGGCATTGGAATGCAAACGATGAACATACGGATGATACAACAAAATGCAGGATAACGTAAAGACTCCATATTGTTTCCGCTCAGGAATTGGCCACTGCCTGACATCGTACACCTCTGGCGATTGTTACTCTGGATCACAGTCAGAATTATTTCACATTACTTGCCTTTTTCTTATATGTGACCTGTTTGAATGTGTGTGTGTTTGTGTGTGTGTGTGTGTGTGTGTGTGTGTGTGTGTGTGTGTGAGTTACTGTTTATCTGAAGGCGTTACTTGAATCTTGTAGCACAAGGTGATGTCAGACATTTAATTTCCGATAACTGCCCAGAGAGTAGGAGGGCAATTCTACAGTTGGTTACAATGTGATGAAAAAAAAAGAGGAAGAAGTGTATTACTAAACTCGAACTTATTAAGACGGACGTTAAGCAGTTTATAGTGACCAAGTGTGACTAACTTCATCTCTATCATCATAAGTTATGTTGTCGCTATCAAAACACTCCCTCGGGTGTCATCGACTCCGGAAAACGTGCACATTAATCAGTAGAAAGCAAAACATTACTGTTCGACCAACTTCAAGGGCAAAGAATATCAACAATACTTCACCAAAATAATAAAATAATAATAATAATAAATCAATAAAATAAAATAAATGAATAAAGAAAGAAAGAAAGAAATAAAGAAGGAAAGAAAGAAAGAATAATAACAATTAATTAATAATTGAGAGAAAAAAAAAGCAGGTCGCAAAGAGCGTAGTAGATGACTGGAATAGACATGCATAGTAATCTTGTTCTTCGTGCTGAGCCAGTATGGAACTTTGAAAGATCACATAAATTTTTGCATAGTGATGTTAGGTAAATATACATATGTATGTATGTTTCAGACATGGACTGCGATCTTTAGGTTTACTGGTTTCTTGCTGCTTCCCTTATGTTACCATGCCTTTATGTTTCAGTGGATGAGCAATGGATGTGTTACGAGCCGTCTGTGGTGATGTGCTGATGGTGCATTAGATCATTCAGTTGTTACTGTCCTGTGTTCAGGTGCCTACAATTACTTATTTTTTCCCTCCTGGTTTGGCGAGACAGACGCAGGAAGCAGCAGAAGGTATGCACTAAAGGCATTAATTACTAGATTGCCAAGATCACAGGCGCTGGCTGAACATAATTTACGTATGTGCGAGGGATAATTTTGTTCTTACATATCATTATCTTCTCATATTATAAGCTGAACTATGCGAAACAGTAAACCCACTGGAAATCCGCCTCATGGATGAACAGATTCATATTTTACACTAATCAGAGGTGAGCAAAAGATTACTTCTTTTGACTGGGTAAAATATAACACAAATCATATAGCATTCATAGAGTTAATCCTCTGAATGCTAATGAAAATATGGAGTACATCTGTTATTTCATTGAATAGCCCCTCATTATTTTACTAAGCAAATATGAAACTACAGACACTAAAATATCTGATCTATTCCACCACTTCCTTTGTTACCACACGTGTCTTCCAACATTATTCTTGAAACCTGCTACACAATAAATCAATAAGACTGGAGAGAAACATTAGCAGTTAAACATTTAATAGCATAGCGCAGTATTCGACGATGTTAGCTAAGTTCTTTGCAAGACTACACATTTTGCGCAATACCAGCAATGGCAAATTGTATGAACCGGGAAGATGTAATTAACATAGCATTTCATACAGCATGATGAAAAATTGTACTTTCATCAAGTCTCACACATGCATTAAAGGCACGACCTGCAGTCTGAGTGATGAATTCAAAAGCGTTCCATCCCATTGTTTTACAGCCTCGAGGGGAAGGTTACGCTACTGAGACGGTTCTTTCTTAACACGTTCTTCTTATTATCAGCCATCATAGATCCTTTAATGCAGCGTTTCCAAAACTTCTGATTTTTACTCACTTTTCATATATGATCCTCATCCATAGCCCCCCTCTTTCCCCCAATCACATCTCGTGACTACAGTGAATGTCTGTAGTCCTACATTTATTTAGGTCCATTATGAAAAAAAACTCCGGCAATGCCTTTAATTTTATTCATTCCACATCATATTGTTCTAGTGTGGTGAGCTTTGGAATTTTTATGTATACATAGCCTCAATTTATGGCCCCCCAAAATTTTACTGTATGGCCCCCCCCCTGTGGCCCATGACCCCCAGTTTGGACACTACTGTTCCAATGAACCCAAACAAAAGCCCTCGTGCGCAAAAATAAGAGTATCAGTGAAAGAACGAAACAGTCGGAAGTGATCACAGCATCAATAAGAGATACCAAAAACTTGCATCACTAAAGATTTTTAAAGGCCAGAGGCGTTTCCCTATCAGTGTTCTTTGTAACCCTATAATGTCATGCCTTTCCTGGCCGTAATGAGAATGGTGGTGACACGGGGGAGGGGTGAAGGGGGTGGGGACGGTTTTTTGATTAGTTTTGCAGTATTTCTTTTGATATGAAAATTCAATTTGATTATTATCTTTATTAACTTTGATAATAATTTTGTTATTGTTTTGTTTACTTTGTTTTTCAACTTTAGTTTGTGCGGTTGTTAAAATTAAAGATAGATGCCACCAGCCATGACTTTATGCCTAATATTTAATATAAGTATCTATCTATCTATCTATCTATCTATCTATCTATCTATCTATCTATCTATCTATCTATCTATATATATATATATATATATATATATATATATATATATATATATATATATATATATATATATATATATATATATATATATATATATATATATATATATATATAAATTCATATTATTTTTCTCTGAATACACAGTGGTTTATGTAGCAGATTATTCTGTTATCTTGGAGTTGTGGGATCCTATACTAGGAAAAATGACAATGTCCCTAATCAGTTAATGAGAAAATTTTTAAATTAATTATTTACAAAAAGTTAA
>NC_087168.1:10582149-10599649 GCF_035594125.1 Scylla paramamosain
GAGAGAGAGAGAGAGAGAGAGAGAGAGATGTTCGGCAGTAAAAGGTAGAGTAAGTGTTCTAAACAAACATTCCACACACCGTGCCTTCTCTCTCCTCACATCTTCACACACCAAAAGCTGTACTCCTTCCCTCACTATCTATTTCCTCTCAACCTTCAAACACCGCGCCACACCGATGAGATGTCACAACAATAAATATTCAGCGTCAAAATGGTTATGTATGGAGAAAAATTTGTCTACGGCAAGATCCAGCACACGGAGCACGAGAAGCGGGTGGCCCAGACCAGGGCCAGGTACGCCTCGTGGGGCCGCGCCCAGGCCCAACAGTTTGCCCACACCCGAGCAGAGTGGGCAGCATGGGGCCGCGCCCAGGCCCGAAGAATTACTCGTCTGGTACGCGAGGCAACCCACCAAGGTGGCGTAAACACTTGTTAAACTAAAGCAAGGGTCTCTCACCACCAGGAACTAGCACACACCTGCCTCCTGGAGCGACATGATACACGCGACGCATGCTCGAGGCAGCAGGCCAGAGGGACCACGGCTTACAACCAGCCAACCTGACGGCCCTACAGAGGTGCTGTACCTTGCCCTCAGAGAAAGCCTCACCCACACCTGCGAAGAGGCCCAGACCAAACCCTACATCAGGTGCAAGGTGAATGGGCTGGGGTCCGCGGATCTCTCCACCCGAACCTCCTTGGCCGACCTCCTGTCGCAAAGGGCGCGGCAAAGCCCTCCTGCGCCAGTTCTGGCCTTGGGAAGGGGTTCATCACCCCGAGGTGGGGAGGTTTGTTGAGGTTTCTTGCTTCCGCCGAACTTCCTCTCGCCCACGCAGATATATCTCCAGCAAACCCCCAAGAGAGCACAAAGCTCCAGTTCGCCAGACGCCGACGCCAGATGCCAAAAGACGATCACAAAGACCGCGAGAAAGAACATGGCATGAGCATGGCATCAAGAATGACCATAAGCACACCAGGAAGGGCCACAGTGACGCCAAGAAGGGCCATGAAGCCAGGAAGGTGCATGAAGACATCCGCACAACGCCGCCGCGGCACAGCATTTTGGCTCAGCAGCTGTGCCGCATCCCATATTCAATAGAGTCACTCCAGCCTTTGTCACGCCCGGCAGGTTCTCTTTCTCTTCGACGGTGCCTCCCTCACCGTCGGATTTCCCCTCCCTTTCCTTTCCCCTCCTCCTCCTACTATCCCCGGCGGGCCTTCCCCACCCGTCTCTTTCTCTTCTCTTTCCCCTTCCCCTTCCTTTCCTCCCGACAGGAACTCCCCGCCCGTCGGACCCTCTATCCTTTCCCCTCCTCCTCTCTCTATCCCCGGCGGGCCCTCCCCACCCGTCTCTTTCTCTTCTCTTTCCCCTGCCGAGCGTCTCCCACTCACCACCAATTTTTGGTGCCCCACCACTACCAAATTCAACAAAATCAGTTGTACCGGAGACAGTCTTCAGTCCCGCACCGCTGGCATGCCCTAACAGCACCTGTGAACCCCCTACTCTGCCGGCAGTCCCCGTGAAGTCATCTGAGCCTATGGCCTCCCTCTCGCATCCTGACACACTACTTCGGGAGGCCATCAGGATGCGGTCACTCACTTCATACACCTGCACTGGAACCTTCATCAGGCTGCCCTGCACACGATGCCTGCTCAACCTACTCGCGCTCATACTATGGGAGTCTTAATAGTGCACTGCCCTGCCTAACCCCACACAGCACACACGCGGCAGGCAGCAGTCGTCACCCCCGAGACCGATAGGAAGGCGGCCCATCACTCAGGCGCCACCGTCACCCCTTCTCTCATCACGGCGGTGGCGCGCCGCTGCTACTCGGGGCCCAAACCAAACCTTTCTCTTCTTGACTTTCCCTCCTCCTTCACTTCTTCCCTTCCTTCCTTCCTTCCTTCCTTCCTTCCTTCCTTCTTCTCGCCTCCCCCCGGCACTTCCATAAACCGGGGAGTGGCACCTCTCTCTCCTTCCTTCTTTCCTATCCCTATCCCCTGCCGAAGGGAGTCACCTTGACGCGGTGGCGGGGCTTAAGGCGTGGTGGGCGGCACCTCCTCTGGCAGCTGCTGCCTCTGCAGGGTTCGGTGTCCCTCGCCTCGTGAACCAAGCACTCCCACACGCGGCGCCACGCCACCTCGTTGTTGTGGCGCCAATACCAATAAACCAGTCTGTCTTCACCTATCGTTGACTACACGTATCGCATTAAAGTTATGAAGCTCAGTCCTCGCACAACTTATTTCTCTCTCTCTTTCTGTGTCTGTCTCAACTTTCATTTGCTTCCTGTACTAAGTGGTCAAGCTTGTGTACTTTTCCATAAGCCGGCACTGTTCCCTTCACCACAGCCAGGCACCGCTTATGCACTCACACGCTTCGGCGTCTTATCACGACTGCGTTTAACCGTTGCTTGAGGAAATTTTTTTGGTATCCAAGTGTGTTTTCATGATTTTTTTTTTCTTTATGTAGGAGGGACATTGGCCAAGGGTAACAAAAAGTCAAATAAAAAAAAAATGCCCACTGAAATGCCAGTCCCATAAAAGGGTCCAAAGTGGTAGTCAAAAATTGAAGGATAAGTGTCTTGAAACCTCCCTCTTGAAGGAATTCAAGTCATAGGAAGGTGGAAATACAGAAGCAGGCAGGGAGTTCCAGAGTTTACCAGAGAAAGGGATGAACGATTGAGAATACTGGTTAATTCTTGCGTTAGAGAGGTGGACAGAATAGGGGTGAGAAAAAGAATAAAGTTTTGTGCAGCGAGGCCGCGAGAGGAGGGGAGGCATGCAGTTAGCAAGATCAGAAGAGCAGTTAGCATGAAAATAGCGGTAAAAGACAGCTAGAGATGCAACACTGCGGCGATGAGAGAGAGGCTGAAGACAGTCAGTTAGAGGAGAGGAGTTGATGAGACGAAAAGCTTTTGATTCTACCCTGTCTAGAAGAGCAGTATGAGTGGAACACCCCCAGACATGTGAAGCATACTCCATACATGGACGGATAAGGCCCTTGTACAGAGTTAGCAGCTGGGTGGGGGGGGGATGAGAAAAACTGGCGTAGACGTCTCAGAACACCTAACTTCATAGAAGCTGTTTTAGCTAGAGATGAGATGTGAAGTTTCCAGTTCAGATTATAAGTAAAGGACAGACCGAGGATGTTCAGTGTAGAAGAGGGGGATAGTTGAGTGTCACTGAAGAAGAGGGAATAATTGTCTGGAAGGTTGTGTCGAGTTGATAGATGGAGGAATTGAGTTTTTGAGGCACTGAACAATATCAAGTTTGCTCTGTCCCAATCAGAAATTTTAGAAAGATCAGAAGTCAAGCGTTCTGTGGCTTCCCTGCGTGAAATGTTTACTTTCTGAAATGTTGGACGTCTATGAAAAGCGTAGGAGTGGGTAGGACAAGAAGTTTGGTTTAGAAGATCATTAATGAATAATAAGAAGAGAGTGGGTGACAGGACAGAATCCTGAAGAACACCACTATTAATAGATTTAGAAGAACAGTGACCGTCTACCACAGCACAAGAAGAAGCAAAGTTATTGGAGATATTTTTGGCTAGATGCCAGAAGTCACGAGGGAAGTTAGACCTTGAAAGGTTTTGACACTTTCTATTAATGAAGGAGTTTTTGGCTACTTAGAGAACAGACTTGGCATGATTCCGGGCAGAAATATAAAGTGTATGGGATTCTGGTGATGGAAGGCTTAAGTACCTTTTGTGAGCCACCTCTCTATCATGTATAGCACGAGAACAAGCTGTGTTAAACCAAGGTTTGGAAGGTTTAGGTCGAGAAAAAGAGTGAGGAATGTACGCCTCCATGCCAGACATTATCACCTCTGTTATGCGCTCAGCACACAAAGACGCGTCTCTGACATGGAAACAGTAGTTACTGCAAGAAAAATCAGTAAAATACCTCCTCAGGTCCCCCCAACTAGCAGAGGCAAAATGCCAGAGGCACCTTCGTTTATGGGATCTTGAGGAGGGATTGAAGCAATAGGACAAGATACAGATACGATATTGTGATCAGAGGAGCCCAACAGAGAAGAAAGGGTGACAGCATAAGCAGAAAGGTTAGAGGTCAGGAAAAGGTCAAGAATATTGGGCGTATCTCCAAGAAGGTCAGGCATATGAGTAGGGTATTGCACCAATTACTCTAGGTCGTGGAGGATAGCAAAGTTGTAGGCTAGTTCACCAGGATGGTCAGCGAAGGGAAAGCCAAAGCTGGTGGTGAACATTGAAGTCTCCAAGAATGGAGATCTCTGCAAAAGGGAACTGTCTTCAGCCCCTCTCTCACCGCCGCAATGTTGCATATCTAGCTGTCTTCTACCGCTATTTTCATGCCAACTGCTCTTCTGATCTTGCTAACTGCATGCCTCCCCTCCTTCCGCGGCCTCGCTGCACAAGACTTTCTTCTTTCATTCATTCATTCAGCAATTGTATGATCAGAACATATATCAGTCCCTTTGGATTATGAGAGTGAGTAATTTGTTGAACAATAGCGGAATTATCAATGTATTCAGTAATCCAAGATGTATTAATGGTACTCGGTTAAATGAAGCTTATAAGCTTAGGCAGTGACATCTATAAGCAAAAAGTGGAAGGAAGAAACACATAATAATAATTATATTTGTTTCAACTACAGGATAATGATTAAAAACAGGGAAATGCAAAGCTATCTGCTAAAATTACCGTGTAGATATTCAAGGTCGTTGTGTCAACTTTCGATGATTCTCTTGACATCTCTTTTGAGCCTGGCACCTCAGTGGGATTTTTTTTTTCTCTCTTTTTTTCCCCCTTGGCCAGTGACCCTCTTACGTAAAAAATAAAATAAATAAATAAATAAATGCACTAATCATAATTTACCGATTGTGAGAGGCCTGTACGACAATACCTGTATAGAGGACCGTAAATGTACACAGTGCAATATGAATGGTGTAGGAGACGAATTTCAGTACCTTTTTAAATGTCCCTCTTTTCATAATATACATAAGCGGTATTTACTGTGTATTTTTTTTTAATACATATAAGATATAGGAACTGTTTGCAAGTAAATCTTATAATGTGGCCTTAAACTTGGCAAAATTCCTAACAGAAATAACATAATGTTTTGGGCAGAACTTTACTGTAACTGTTGTGATACCTAAGGGGAGCCATAATAGTATTCTGTAGTCATTATTGCTCCACACTGGGGTATTATAATGTCTATATAGAAACTCATACCCTGTTCATGGTTTGTGCGAGTAAATAAATTTTTTAAACCTTTAAAGCACACACACACACACACACACACACACACACACACACACACAAACACACACACACACACACACACACAAACACACACACACACACACACACACACACACACACACACACACACACACACACACACACACACAGTTTAGGTGCGCCTAAGATCTGTCTCACCATCAAAACATAAAAAAAAAATAAATAAATAAAAAAAAGAAAGAAAGAAACTCTAGGTAAGTCCCACTCCCCATTCCATGCAGAGCATGTACCTTAAAACGCTTTGTTGTATCATAAAAATTGTTTTTTTTCAAATCCCAGAGATGATCAGTCAGGTTCTCTCTGTCTTCATAATTGAAGATATAGAATTCTTGATATACTCTCAGATCAATCGGAGGAGGCAGTACACACCTGCCGAAACGATAATTACTCCCTGTGAGGTCTAAAGCACTGTTCACGGGGTGCTGTGAACTTATCATTAAACCCAGCTGTGACCTCACTGAACGTTTCCCTTTGTGTCTCACAACACGAGGGGGCAGTCACAGCCTGCCCTCTAAAGACAACTCTCTTCCTTCACATAAAGCTACAAGCTACTAATAACACATACACCCTTCACTCAAAAAATTTTTAAATTATCATGGCGACTCGTAGACCAGCCTCGGAGTCCCCATCTGGAGAGGGGACCATAAATGTCCCCAGGTCGGACTGCCTTTCTGTCGACGACTCTAAGTGTCTTGACACCCCTCTCAACATTTTCTTCATTAACTTCTGCAACATTCGCTGTCTAAGATCTTTAGAACACTACTTCTCCTCTTCTAAACCTCATCTCCTTTTCCTCACTGAAACTCAGGTGTCTGGGTCAACTGACAGTAGCTCCTTTTCTGTTCCCTCCTACTTTCTCTATCCTCATTTTCGATCCAAAGCTGGATGCTGCGTTTATGTGCTCAGTAACTTAACCTGCTCTCGTGCCCACGCTCTTGAATCTTCCGAGTTTTCCACCATCTGGCTACGACTACAGAGTCACTCTCAAACTAAATTTATCTGTGCTGTATACCTCTCACCTAACTCCTCTGACTATAAGAAATTCTTTGACTACTTAACTTCCAAAGTGGAGCACATTCTGATCCACTTCCCTTTTGCAGAGATCTCCATTCTTGGAGACTTCAATGTTCACCACCAGCTTTGGCTTTCCCTTCGCTGACCATCCTGGTGAACTAGCCTACAACTTTGCTATCCTCCACGACCTCGAGTAATTGGTGCAATACCCTACTCATATGCCTGACCGTCTTGGAGATACGCCCAATATTCTTGACCTTTTCCTGACCTCTAATCCTTCTGCTTATGCTGTCACCCTTTCTTCTCTGTTGGGCTCCTCTGATCACAATATCGTATCTGTATCTTGTCCTATTGCTTCAATCCCTCCTCAAGATCCCATAAACGAAGGTGCCTCTGGCATTTTGCCTCTGCTAGTTGGGGGGACCTGAGGAGGTATTTTACTGATTTTTCTTGTAGTGACTACTGTTTCCGTGTCAGAGACCCGTCTTTGTGTGCTGAGCGCATAACAGAGGTGATAATGTCTGGCATGGAGGCGTACATTCCTCACTCTTTTTCTCGACCTAAACCTTCCAAACCTTGGTTTAACACAGCTTGTTCTCGTGCTATACATGATAGAGAGGTGGCTCACAAAAGGTACTTAAGCCTTCCATCACCAGAATCCCATACACTTTATATTTCTGCCCTGAACCATGCCAAGTCTGTTCTCTAAGTAGCCAAAAACTCCTTCATTAATAGAAAGTGTCAAAACCTTTCAAGGTCTAACTTCCCTCGTGACTTCTGGCATCTAGCCAAAAATATCTCCAATAACTTTGCTTCTTCTTCTGCTGTGGTAGACGGTCACTGTTCTTCTAAATCTATTAATAGTGGTGTTCTTCAGGATTCTGTCCTGTCACCCACCCTCTTCTTATTATTCATTAATGATCTTCTAAACCAAACTTCTTGTCCTACCCACTCCTACGCTTTTCATAGACGTCCAACATTTCAGAAAGTAAACATTTCACGCAGGGAAGCCACAGAACGCTTGACTTCTGATCTTTCTAAAATTTCTGATTGGGACAGAGCAAACTTGATATTGTTCAGTGCCTCAAAAACTCAATTCCTCCATCTATCAACTCGACACAACCTTCCAGACAATTATTCCCTCTTCTTCAGTGACACTCAACTATCTCCCTCTTCTACACTGAACATCCTCGGTCTGTCCTTTACTTATAATCTGAACTGGAAACTTCACATCTCATCTCTAGCTAAAACAGCTTCTATGAAGTTAGGTGTTCTGAGACGTCTCCGCCAGTTTTTCTCATCCCCCTCCACCCAGCTGCTAACTCTGTACAAGGGCCTTATCCGTCCATGTATGGAGTATGCTTCACATGTCTGGGGGTGTTCCACTCATACTGCTCTTCTAGACAGGGTAGAATCAAAAGCTTTTCGTCTCATCAACTCCTCTCCTCTAACTGACTGTCTTCAGCCTCTCTCTCATCGCCGCAGTGTTGCATCTCTAGCTGTCTTTTACCGCTATTTTCATGCTAACTGCTCTTCTGATCTTGCTAACTGCATGCCTCCCCTCCTCTCGCGGCCTCGCTGCACAAGACTTTATTCTTTTTCTCACCCCTATTCTGTCCACCTCTCTAACGCAAGAGTTAACCAGTATTCTCAATCGTTCATCCCTTTCTCTGGTAAACTCTGGAACTTCCTGCCTGCTTCTGTATTTCCACCTTCCTATGACTTGAATTCCTTCAAGAGGGAGGTTTCAAGACTCTTATCCTTCAATTTTTGACTACCACTTTGGACCCTTTTATGGGACTGGCATTTCAGTGGGCATTTTTTTTTTTATTTGACTTTTTGTTACCCTTGGCCAATGTCCCTCCTACATAAAGAAAAAAAAAATCATGAAAACACACTTGGATACCAAAAAAATTTCCTCAAGCAACGGTTAAACGCAGTCGTGATAAGACGCCGAAGCGTGTGAGTGCATAAGCGGTGCCTGGCTGTGGTGAAGGGAACAGTGCCGGCTTATGGAAAAGTACACAAGCTTGACCACTTAGTACAGGAAGCAAATGAAAGTTGAGACAGACACAGAAAGAGAGAGAGAAATAAGTTGTGCGAGGACTGAGCTTCATAACTTTAATGCGATACGTGTAGTCAACGATAGGTGAAGACAGACTGGTTTATTGGTATTGGCGCCACAACAACGAGGTGGCGTGGCGCCGCGTGTGGGAGTGCTTGGTTCACGAGGCGAGGGACACCGAACCCTGCAGAGGCAGCAGCTGCCAGAGGAGGTGCCGCCCACCACGCCTTAAGCCCCGCCACCGCGTCAAGGTGACTCCCTTCGGCAGGGGATAGGGATAGGAAAGAAGGAAGGAGAGAGAGGTGCCACTCCCCGGTTTTAAGGAAGTGCCGGGGGGAGGCGAGAAGAAGGAAGGAAGGAAGGAAGGAAGGAAGGAAGGAAGGAAGGAAGGGAAGAAGTGAAGGAGGAGGGAAAGTCAAGAAGAGAAAGGTTTGGTTTGGGCCCCGAGTAGCAGCGGCGCGCCACCGCCGTGATGAGAGAAGGGGTGACGGTGGCGCCTGAGTGATGGGCCACCTTCCTATCGGTCTCGGGGGTGACGACTGCTGCCTGCCGCGTGTGTGCTGTGTGGGGTTAGGCAGGGCAGTGCACTATTAAGACTCCCATAGTATGAGCGCGAGTAGGTTGAGCAGGCATCGTGTGCAGGGCAGCCTGATGAAGGTTCCAGTGCAGGTGTATGAAGTGAGTGACCGCATCCTGATGGCCTCCCGAAGTAGTGTGTCAGGATGCGAGAGGGAGGCCATAGGCTCAGATGACTTCACGGGGACTGCCGGCAGAGTAGGGGGTTCACAGGTGCTGTTAGGGCATGCCAGCGGTGCGGGACTGAAGACTGTCTCCGGTACAACTGATTTTGTTGAATTTGGTAGTGTTGGGGCGCCAAAAACTGGTGGTGAGTGGGAGACGCTCGGCAGGGGAAAGAGAAGAGAAAGAGACGGGTGGGGAGGGCCCGCCGGGGATAGAGAGAGGAGGAGGGGAAAGGATAGAGGGTCCGACGGGCGGGGAGTTCCTGTCGGGAGGAAAGGAAGGGGAAGGGGAAAGAGAAGAGAAAGAGACGGGTGGAGAAGGCCCGCCGGGGATAGTAGGAGGAGGAGGGGAAAGGAAAGGGAGGGGAAATCCGACGGTGAGGGAGGCACCGTCGAAGAGAAAGAGAACCTGCCGGGCGTGACAAAGGCTGGAGTGACTCTATTGAATATGGGATGCGGCACAGCTGCTGAGCCAAAATGCTGTGCCGCGGCGGCGTTGTGCGGATGTCTTCATGCACCTTCCTGGCTTCATGGCCCTTCTTGGCGTCACTGTGGCCCTTCCTGGTGTGCTTATGGTCATTCTTGATGCCATGCTCATGCCATGTTCTTTCTCGCGGTCTTTGTGATCGTCTTTTGGCATCTGGCGTCGGCGTCTGGCGAACTGGAGCTTTGTGCTCTCTTGGGGGTTTGCTGGAGATATATCTGCGTGGGCGAGAGGAAGTTCGGCGGAAGCAAGAAACCTCAACAAACCTCCCCACCTCGGGGTGATGAACCCCTTCCCAAGGCCAGAACTGGCGCAGGAGGGCTTTGCCGCGCCCTTTGCGACAGGAGGTCGGCCAAGGAGGTTCGGGTGGAGAGATCCGCGGACCCCAGCCCATTCACCTTGCACCTGATGTAGGGTTTGGTCTGGGCCTCTTCGCAGGTGTGGGTGAGGCTTTCTCTGAGGGCAAGGTACAGCACCTCTGTAGGGCCGTCAGGTTGGCTGGTTGTAAGCCGTGGTCCCTCTGGCCTGCTGCCTCGAGCATGCGTCGCGTGTATCATGTCGCTCCAGGAGGCAGGTGTGTGCTAGTTCCTGGTGGTGAGAGACCCTTGCTTTAGTTTAACAAGTGTTTACGCCACCTTGGTGGGTTGCCTCGCGTACCAGCCGAGTAATTCTTCGGGCCTGGGCGCGGCCCCATGCTGCCCACTCTGCTCGGGTGTGGGCAAACTGTTGGGCCTGGGCGCGGCCCCACGAGGCGTACCTGGCCCTGGTCTGGGCCACCCGCTTCTCGTGCTCCGTGTGCTGGATCTTGCCGTAGACAAATTTTTCTCCATACATAACCATTTTGACGCTGAATATTTATTGTTGTGACATCTCATCGGTGTGGCGCGGTGTTTGCAGGTTGAGAGGAAATAGATAGTGAGGGAAGGAGTACAGCTTTTGGTGTGTGAAGATGTGAGGAGAGAGAAGGCACGGTGTGTGGAATGTTTGTTTAGAACACTTACTCTACCTTTTACTGCCGAACATCTCTCTCTCTCTCTCTCTCTCTCTCTCTCTCTCTCTCTCTCTCTCTCTCTCTCTCTCTCTCTCTCTCTCTCTCTCCCCATCTATCTATCTGTTCGTGACATTTGAGTTAAGTTAATCTAAAATTACTATATTTTGTGTATATATATATATATATATATATATATATATATATATATATATATATATATATATATATATATATATATATATATATATATATATATATATATAATCTTTTGGAATAGGTATCACGTTCAACTTATTAGGTGGGATTGCATTTGCATTTATTAATCAGTTGTAAGTGGTGTACTAATTTACAGATGAAATTAAATTCATATTATTCCTTACATTTTTATTTACCTGCTGACCATATTGCATTAGCAGGCCTTTAACACGAAGAAGTAATAAATAAACCTGAAAATTAACGACGAAACAATACTATTCCTCCATCAACCAGAAAATTAACTCGTAGCTCAGGCCACACCCTCCCCAGCATTGCATAAGTTAATCGTCTGTACTGACTGTATGTTTGTATTTTATATAACTGGTAACTTGGTGATTTACATTTCTTCCATCATTGGTAAGAGAGAGAGAGAGAGAGAGAGAGATCCACTACCTACAGACCCATCCACACATTTTCACTAATTCATCCACGGACTCACACCCTCCCCCCCGTCCACACACACACCCATCAACTTACCCAGCCACACACCCATCCGTCCAATCATCCACACCCGTCCATCCATCGACGCCCATAATCACCACTAATCCATCCACCCAACCATCCACTGCGCAGAGACCCTCCACCAACCTACTCACTCATTTATACTTTCCCATTAATCTGCCCATCCACTCACCTACAGCAAACCTATCATCCATCCCAATCCAACCATCCACTCACCCACATCAAATTCATCACCCACCCAGCCAGAAACAGGCGGAAAGTTCACCACCACTATAAATTACTGGCCGTGTGATCGTCCAGGCACGAGAGATGCTGCTGGAAGAAGGATTAACTAGCAGGCCTTCACGCATCGCTCATCGCCAGTGCGGGTATCTGGCACCATCGTGGAGTACTGCAGCTAAGTGTTTTCTTCGCGTACCCGAGGCAAAAAGAAAAGAAAACGGATTGCGATGGTTACTTAGCTGATTGCCTCCATTGATGTCTCCCCAAGGCATGCGAGTATGAAGTTAGTGTTGCCCATCTTTACGAAAGACATTTGTTTTATGATGTTATTAAAGATGAGTAGCGAGTTGGTACATTCTTTTCATGTCTCAGAATGCGATGCAGGAGTCTTAATTGTTATTACAGACGTCTTCTGATACTACAACACTACAGTACAGGGCACAATGAAGGTGTTTACCACAATTATCGCCGTATATCATTTCGAATTAACTGTAGAATAGGGAGAAAGTATCTTATCTTAGAATTTAATTATCATTGTTCTTTTCTTTCAGTGTCTCGTATTCTTAGTATAAATTTGATAGCTTATGGTGATATATATATTTTTTTTTTGTTTCTGTTCCATTTAAACCTTTGGCTGTATGATTAATTTATGAGATTTTTAACATAATAATAGGAACAACAACCTTAGCTATCGTGTCGCTTTAAAACCCAGAGCAAAAATCCATCAATTCCCGCAGTGTACGAGCATCCCACGGATTTTTCCACCGATATATCATTCTCAACGGAGATATACATTGTAGCTCTCCGTGCCTCGCTTGGAAACTCCTCTGGTCCTGCCTTCATAACTGGATTGTGTTCATCCCTCTTCTCCCATTTTTTAGCCTGTGTTACGCCCCTGTCTTCCGCGGGGGTGAGGGGCAGGAAGCGCCAGTGTTCCAGGCTGGTGCAGAGGCGGTAGTGACCTGGGAAATGTTTTGGCAGCATTGACCCAGTAGGAGGATTTTTATGCCTCACCCTTTGAAATACTGAGTGTGTGTGTGTGTGTGTGTGTGTGTGTGTGTGTGTGTGTGTGTGTGTGTGTGTGTGTGTGTGTGTCCCATTTTATCTATCTAGTTATTCAATATTACAATCGTAGCTCTGTGTATCTATATTTGACCAGCTTTTTCCTCTTCAGTGTGTGTGTGTGTGTGTGTGTGTGTGTGTGTGTGTGTGTGTGTGTGTGTGTGTGTGTGTGTGTGTGTGTGTGTGTGTGTGTGTGTGTGTGTGTGTGTGTGTGTGTGTGTGTACCCTCTTTCTATGTAGTCTAATCACGTATAATTACAGAGCAAGACACTTCTTCGAGGGACAGCCACCTGACGCCCCTTCTGCACCAGCTCTGGGACACCGAGATAAAACAAACAAGTCCACACCATAGCATTGTAATTCCCTTATATCCACTTTGTGCTTCTCAACGATAGGTTATTCATGATATGTGGTAGCGGAATACAGCAAGAGATTAATGGAGAGAGAGAGAGAGAGAGAGAGAGAGAGAGAGAGAGAGAGAGAGAGAGAGAGAGAGAGAGAGAGAGAGAGAGAGAGAGAGAGAGAGAGAGAGAGAGAGAGAGAGAGAGGAAAAATGTTATATATACAAGGACTGACACACACACACACACACACACACACACACACACACAGCTTTTTTCTTCCTCTTTCCCGTACATCCGTCTCTCCCTTTAACAAGATTGCCTCTAAAAAGGTTGAGGGGTGGGGAGAGGGAAGGGAGAAGACTTCGTCCTGCAGTGGAGTTAGAGGATAATGATGATGACGACGATGATGATAATGATAATGATGATAACAATAAACCCTTAAAAAAAAAGCAGTAATATGTATATTGAAAAAAAAAGGGGGGGATGAACAGCAATCTAAACATAAATGACTTTCCTCAAATCGCAATGAACCCGACGGATGGAAAAGTTTTCAACACAGAAAAGACAGTGGTAGTTGAACAGTTATTGCGAAATGGAAATTGAGCAGTTACCGTTAAAAAAGCAACCCGGGAGTCGCTGAGGGAAACGTAATTCTGGTACATTTTTCGCATCTACAAATTTCACGGCTTCCCACAGTTCGTAAATCCACGGGTTCAGAGCACTTCGAATCGGTATGAAATGGAATGACGGGAATTTTTCATATATCAAATGCCAAAGAAATGCACCGTAATGTACTTTTATGTCACGTTATAAGCCGCCATGTTTAGGAGAGTAGTTTATTTTATTTATTTTATTTATATTTTCTTTTAACACGTCCATTGATCTTTTGGATCTGCGGGATTTTTTTTCTTTTTTTCTCAGAATTAATCAAAGGTAAGGTCCCTCACTTTATATGAAAACCGGATCTATTTCCTTTCATGCTGAGTCTGCTCGCGTTTTCCACGAAGACCTTTCCCTGCAAATTAATAAAATAAATGAATAAAGAATAAATAAACAAACAGATGAATAAACAAATAAAAAACAATAAATAAAAAACAAATAAATGAAAATAAACAAAAAAATAATTAACAGATAAACAGATAAAATAAAATATGGCAGGAATACAAGGCGGAGCAAAGCTTATACACATGCAGTGGATATTCTTCTCCTCGCAGATGTGTAGCAGTTCGGTTTTCCTTAACTTAAACCACAGAGAGAGAGAGAGAGAGAGAGAGAGAGAGAGAGAGAGAGAGAGAGAGAGAGAGAGAGAGAGAGAGAGAGAGAGAGAGGCCACACAAATTTTTGCCCTCCGGACCAGATTATCTACAGCAAAATATCGATGATGAAAACAAATAGATTCACAAGTCTAGGTAATCGCTGTTCATGAAGGTGTCTAGTTTCCAGCACACGTCCAGGGTGACGCAGTGCAGTCTGCATTGGGAGTGGGTCACGTTCTTCCACAGGATCGCTGGTAAATAAACACTTCACGGAATCTTCGACGCCATTCTCAAACGTATTAACGTCATGATTACTTTGAACAGACTCTATCAGATGTTATTAAGATTTTAAGGCAGCATATTTCTTTTTTTTTTAATTAAGGTAGTGATAGTTTAACAAGAATTCTGCACCAATAATAATAGTAATAAAAAAAACAACAACTCATGAGAATCCAATTTTCAAGTCTATTTTCATTTTATCACAACTGTACCAGTTATGATAAAAATACTCACGAGAATCCAATGGCTTTTACAATACCTTTACAATATCCAATACCTTTACTAGTAGCATTTCATAATACGGCTTCTGGATTGTTTTTTTTTTCTCGTATCTAGCGCTTAAAATGTTAGTGTTCGAATATTTTATTTACCAATGTTTTCTTTTCTTCGAGAAAAAAGAAAACAAGTTAAAACACTGAACCAATCTCTCCAGGTTTTGTTGCGTGAAATGAAGTGAGTAAAACAGCGCTGCGTGTTCAGATTACAAACGTGGCTTGAAAAGACTTCTGTAAACAAGGAAGGTTTCTGTCTTTAAAAGAGGGAATTTCTTCTTACTAAATGTACATTTCTATAATCCCCAGTTAATCGATTGTACCGTGTGACTGGGAGAGTAGCGAACAGTCAATATGGAGCAGTCAGTATGTAAAAGACGACACCTAGGAGAGAGAGAGAGAGAGAGAGAGAGAGAGAGAGAGAGAGAGAGAGAGAGAGAGAGAGAGAGAGAGAGAGAGAGAGAGAGAGAGAGAGAGAGAGAGAGAGAGAGAGAGAGAGAGAGAGAGAGAGAGAGAGAGAGAGAGAGAGAGAGAGAGAGAGAGAGAGAGAGAGAGAGAGAGAGAGAGAGAGAGAGAGAGAGAGAGAGAGAACTATTTATACTTACTAGCAAAGAGAAGTGATATAAGTCAAAGGAAAACCAAAGAGAGAAAAAAAAAAGAAAAGGAGAGAAAAAAAAAAAGAGAAAAAAAAAATCTCATGATGCTGACTCAGATCATTCCTGTCGCTGAATGAAAGCGCGGCTGACATCCGCAGACTCACCGGACTCCAAACGATGTGTCAGCGCGGGGGTCGACGGGCTGAAATGGTGCTGGACTGAAGGAAGCTACAGAAAGAAAGTAGAAAAGAAAGAAAGAGAAACAAAAATAGTAACTCCTCTCTGAACCTTCGATAATTCGTTATTTCTTTTATTGATAACGCTAATTTAATTTCAGAAACGTAGACATCCTTCATTCGGCAATTTTTTTTTCTTTATCCACAGAAGTTATCATTGCTATCTATTAAACAGTTAACTTCTTTTAGTATCTTCATTAGTCATGCGAATCTAGTAATGAACAAGTAAGCGCTTTCCCTCGATTATTCTCCTTCGTTCACAAAATCTATGAGTCGGCAAAAAGAAGGTAGAAGTTTTATTGTAGAAGGCAAGAGCAGACATACTGCATAGATCAATGACACAAAGATGTGAGATGAGAAAAGTTCGCTTTACTACACGAGGCGTATCACACTTGCGGTCCCCGAGGATTTCAGTTAGTCAGTCTTTCTATTGCAAGGCAGATCTATCGAAATATATTGAAATATTACTTCCCTCTCTACTTTTGGTGAGACCGAAACATCTTAAACAAACCTGTATAATGCCTTAATTCTATCCTTATACGAAGTTCGATAGAGAAAAATTATCTTTTATATTCTTTGACATGAACCAGTCTTTCTTGTTAACAGGTTACGTCTCGCAGCAGGACCACAAGAAATACGTGAATATGTGATCATTTAATCATTTGACAGCTATTTAGTACATGTTTTCTTAAATATTAATAATTCTGAGACGTCTTTACTTGTTCTACAGCTTCCTCTAATCTTTAAACGGGGTAAAAATTGCAAAATATATTTTTTTATCCCCTACCTTTTTGTAGATGCTTACAAAGATTTAATGCATTACTTATGGTGCTGTTAGTTGTTTCATATCGCGGTGAAAGAGTTAACGCTAAATATAATAAAAAAGACACGTGAAATGCTAATAAAAAAAAAAAAGAAGAAAGAATATGTGTGGAAAAAATCAACAGTAAAGAACAGGGACTGAAACATGTGGCAAAGTAAAACAAAAAGTGTACGAATTCACATGGGATCCTGAGAAGAACAAATAGTGTTGCTTCATGTATCCAGACGCTTGAGGAGTATTGAGGCACGGGACACACACCACGAGCACGGAACACAAATCCCGGGAGGCCACAGGCACGAAATGTTACTCGAGGATAATGGAGGTCAATGGAGTAAACGTTCGTGACGGTGAAACTTGCAGACCAGACCGGGCGTGCGATACGTTAGTACAGCAGGGTATGCAATAAGTTTCCCGTACAAAAAATTCTACCACGAATATTTCACCCACTACAGTAGATTTCTTTGCAAAATAATCCCGTCTTGCTCCTTAATAAACTAGATTAGATTAAGTTAAGCTGAGTGGAATTACCATAAGGGGAATTACTTCAGGTGAAATTTTCATGGAGAAATCTTCGTGAGCGGAATTTCCTTGCGTGGAATTTACATATAAGTGAGTGGCAGCGAGACTATCTGATCTTGATCCTGTAAAGGCTGAGACTGGCTAGTGATAGAAGGAAAGAAAGAAAAAAAAAAAAAATATATAAAAATGTGAGAAAAAGATATTTACATAACAATGAGTGTTACTACTCATTTTAATGTTTACGAGTTTATAAGTGTAACGGTTAATAAAAGAGTAAGGAAAGAGGAGCTATCTTTCATATCTAATTACCAAATCTTGATAACGCAATGAAAACGGAGTGAATAACTATATAAATGAGATATTAGAGCAAATGAAGTCTCAAGGGGTACAAAGGTAATTGGTTCTCAGCTCGCAGTGGGAGCTGGGAAGCAAGCGTGAGGGAGGTGGACGGACCAACAGAAAACTACCAATTTGTAGCAATAATGTGAAACATTATTCTTCGTCGTCAGCTTATTAGCCCATCTCTACACGGGGTCGCTGTTTTTTGATGAGCTGCCTCCATTTTTTTTTTCTGTCACCTGCAATATTGGTATCTAGTCCCTTCTC
>NC_087168.1:10609649-10677149 GCF_035594125.1 Scylla paramamosain
GGGTTCGTGTTCGTGATTTCTGAATAAATTTCCATGAGCTTTCGAGTAAGCAGGTCAGCAGCCGCAGGACCTCACACGCCCGGCACGTGACCTTGCTCAGGACGACGCCACGGTAGCAAAGGTCGGTGGGTGCAGATCGAAGAGGAAAGCTCACCCTGCTACTTCCACGATTTACGCAGGAAAGAAAACCCTGAGACACAGACAGACAGACAGACAGACAGATAGACACACACACACACACACACACACACACACACACACACACACACACACACACACACACACAAACAACACACACACACACACACACACATTAAATGAAGGTATTGTGAGGTCTTTGGTATGATGTTAACAGGGCATTAGGAGAAACAGAAAATTCAATAGAATTAGTTGATAAGTGTAAACTGCTTTATGACAATATTTTGATAGTTATGGTTTTGAGTTACAGAATGGAATATAATCTACACTTGCTAAAAGCTGCTATCAGACTGAGCATTTTCCAGTGTGTGTGTGTGTTTTATATATATATATATATATATATATATATATATATATATATATATATATATATATATATATATATATATATATATATATATATATATATATATATATATATATATATATATATATATATATATATATATATATATATATATATATATATATATATATATATATATATATATATATGGACAGGATGGAATCAAAAGCTTTTCGTCTCATTAACTCCTATTCTCTAACTGACTGTCTTCAGCCTCTTTCTCATCGCCGCAGTGTTGCATCTCTAGCTATCTTCTACCGCGATTTTCATGTTAACTGCTCTTCTGATCTTGCTAACTGCATGCCTCCCTTCCTCCCTCGGCCTCGCTGCACAAGACTTTCTTCTTTCTCTCACCTCTATTCTGTCCATCTCTCTAATGCAAGAGTTAACCAGTATTCTCAGTCATTCATCACTTTCTATGGTAAATTCCCTGCCTTCTTCTGTGTTTTCAACTTCCTATGGCTTGAATTCCTTCGAAAGAGGGAGGTTTCAAGACACTTATCCTTCAATTTTTGACTACCGCTTCGGATCCTGTTCGGGGACAGGCGTCTCAGTGTGCTTTTTTTTTAATTGGATTTTTGTTGCCCATGGCCGGTGTCCTTCCTACATAAAAAAAAAAAGAAAAAAAGAAAAAAAAATTATATATATATATATATATATATATATATATATATATATATATATATATATATATATATATATATATATATATATATATATATATATATATATATATATATATATATATATATATATATATATATTATCTCTCTCTCTCTCTCTCTCTCTCTCTCTCTCTCTCCCCCTCTCTCTCTCTCTCTCTCTCTCTCTATATATATATATATATATATATATATATATATATATATTGAGAGATAGATAGACAGATAGACAGGTAGACCAATATAGACATATAGGCAGTTGGATATGTGGATAGATAGATGGATCAATGGATGGATGGATGAATAATATATAAGTAGATAGGCAGATAGATAAAATACAAAGATTGTACTCCTATATATACTCGTATATGGATGACTAAACAGGTGGATAGATGGATATATATATATATATATATATATATATATATATATATATATATATATATATATATATATATATATATATATATATATATATATATATATATATATATAAACAAATTAATACAGTGACAAACAGGCAGAGAAACAGTAAACACACACACACACACACACACACACACACACACACACACACACACAACACTCCGTACCGGAGCACTGCCGAAGTAGGTACCTACTTCGGCCATCAACTGCTTGATTAACTAGTGACCGGTGACTGCCAGGCTCATAATAACTAGTGTCATTACCGACGTGTTGGTTTATTTGGGCCGATGAAAGGCATTCGTAATATTTCCATCAAAGTTATTAAACAAAATATTAATTCATCATTTGTATCCAAAAGTCAATAAAAAAAAACAGTACAACAAAGTTAATACATTTACTATTGGGTTAGTGGGAAAAGTTTTGCTGGCTCTGTTTATTATTTTCATAAAGAAAATAGTAATAATTAAACTAGAATCATACCATCACGTAATCTATGTACATTTTTTAAGGATACATCACTATATTATGACCTTAGACCTTAAAAGCTATTCTTTGTTTTAAAAACTAGAAAAAGATAAATAAAATAAACGAAAGCCGTAGCTGGATAAAACCTCAAACGTGTGTGTGGGCATGACGGGAAAGACGCGACGAGTGGGAGTAGGAAAGATCAAGGAAAAAATAAAAGAATAAAGAAGGGAATATGTGAAGCTTTTAGTCATGTGGAAAGAAAACAAGAAAGAAGGATGAAAGAAAAAAGAAAGTAGAAAGAAAGAATAATGGAAAAATGGAAGAAAAGAAAGAAAACAGAAAGAAAGGAAGAAAGAAAAAATGTCTTATTGAAAAAAAATATACCGATATCATTATAAATAACAGATCAAATCATCATGATTGCAATAATAATGATAATTATTATTATTATTGTCATTTATTATCAAAATATAATGTATGAATGGTTTCGCAATTATTCTTAATAATCATTAACACATGTCGTATATCTCTGTAAATCATATCTATAAAAAAAAAAAAATGTTATATTTGTGATTGCTGAAGGGTGTTACGTTCGAGAGGATGCGAGGTGAGCACGCCATGAGCACAAGTGGATTGAGATGGAAGCTCATCCATGCGTTAGCAGCGGCGGGTGTGTTGCAAGGCTTTGCGGCTTCAAGCTGATGTAACGGACACAACAGAAGAAAAAAAATATATATAACAGACTCTTTTTACATGATATCTGCATCGTCATTGTCATCATTATTGTGTATATTTATGATTCACTGAAATGTTTCTTTACACGTTGATAATTCATAAATACAAAACAGTGAACAGTAATCGTAGAGGGAGAGAGAGAGAAAAAAAAAATTCCAACTCTTGTTCACCATTAATAACTGAGGTAAAATATATATATATATATATATATATATATATATATATATATATATATATATATATATATATATATATATATATATATATATATATATATATATATATATATATATATATATATATATATATATATTTTACCTCAGTTATTAATGGTGAACAAGAGTTGGAATTTTTTTTATATATACGAGTATATATATATATATATATATATATATATATATATATATATATATATATATATATATATATATATATATATATATATATATATATATATATATATATATATATATATATATATATATATATATATATATATATATATATATATATATTTTACCTCAGTTATTAATGGTGAACAAGAGTTGGAATTTTTTTTTTCTCTCTCTCCCTCTATGATTACTGTTCACTGTTTTGTATTTATGAATTATCAACGTGTAAAGAAACATTTCAGTGAATCATAAAAATACACAATAATGATGACAATGACGATGCAGATATATATATATATATATATATATATATATATATATATATATATATATATATATATATATATATATATATATATATATATATATATATATATATATATATAAAACTTTATAAGACACATTTCGTCTCAATATTTTAAGGCAAAGCTACTATGTCAAAAGCCCAACCAAGAATACAAAGCAAGTTCTTCCATCTTGATTTACATCACCACAGTTTGCACAATGGCCGGCCACACGAGGAGTTTATGAGAAGTGCGAACACAATGGCTTTAAATGCAATAACCCGAAGCCCTCGACCCAGTGCACAGCCACCCTGAAGACTCTTGCTGCTCCTCAAGAGGCGAATGATTCATGGTTTGCTCCAGTCCGTCATTACCATTCGCTAAAAAGGCAGCAAGAACACAACTAGAATGGGAGATGAGGAGTTTTGCTGAGCTGGCTTGTGATGGACGAGGAGAAGACCCAAAGGAATGAAAGTTGAGAGAGGCCTTTGTTAATCACTATCAATCCCCAAGGTCTCTTTCACTAGCTTAGATTCTTCTTATTCATCTTTTGGTTGTTCTTATTACTGATCACCAAATCGGATCACCTGTCTTCACTTTCCCATCACCAGCATATCCTCCTTCAGTGTATCTATATACTTCTCTGGTCTTCCCTTCTTTATCCTATCTCGTGGGTTCATCTGCAGCAACCTCCTTTCCATATACTCTCTCATCTTCCCTCTGCACGTGACAAATCATTTCTACTTCGTCTCTCTACCTCTGTCTCAGAAATAACATATATGCGCTGTTCCTCTAATGTGCTCTAATATTCTCCACAGTATAGCATCAAAATGATCACTTTCTGTAAAATCTACATCGGTTGGGGAAGGAACATAATAACTTCCAGCATTTCATTCCCCCCATCGTAAACAGCAAGAAGACAAGAGGAAGAGGGGAGAGGTCAGGGAGATCTTTCATTGGTTTATCTAGACTATTTCGAAATATCACTCTAATGTGCAGGGATGAAGACCAAGAGTTTGAGTGAGGTAGTGCAGCGATGTTATGATGGTTGAAGAAGTTGTAGTAGGAAGGCATGGTAAAACACATATAATAATAGATAATATATGGTACATACTAGCTCGGCCACCTACCAGGCAGCTGGCCTCAGCCGACGTACTTAATATACATATGATAATATATAATAAATGGTGCAGTAGAAGTAGTAGTAGTAGTAGTAGTAGTAGTAGTAGTAGTAGTAGTAGTAGTAGTAGTAATAGCAGTAGACGCTAGACGGCGAGCACCTGCGCTACAGAACAGCCAACACCACCAACGAGGCTCGAGTCGACGTCAGTGCACGAGGGTTCTGGACAAGGGGACAGAAAGCATTCATGGACATACGGATCTTTGACCCGATGGCCGCCTGTCACCACGAACTCTCCCTGGAGGCCGCCCACCGCAAGAATGAGCAGGAGAAGATCCGAGCGTATGGGGAGAGAATCCAACACGTTGACCAGGGCAGCTTCACACCTCTGGTCTTCACCACATCTGGCGGGATGGGCTCCAAGGCTCAGTGCTTCTACTCAAGACTAGCCGACCTAATGGCAGAAAAGAAGCACCAGCCAAGGAGCCATGTCGTCGCATGGATGAGGTGCCGTCTCTCATTCTCCCTCCTCAGATCTGCCCTCCTGTGTCTCAGGGGGACAAGGCATTCCACTCCCATACCTGCAGACTTAGGAGGCCTCGACTGCGAGGCTACAGTGGTGGAGAGTGGCATAAGAGTAGATAGAGTAGAGGTAGAATGAAGTTATAGTTAACAACTAATGTTTATATTATAGAGTATTAGATATGGTTGGATGCCACAGTCATTAGCGGGAGCTGGGGCTAATGACCTCCAAGTAATGGAGCCCCTAATTGACACATCAATAAACATGGGGTGGAGGTATTATTAAATTGTAGTAGTATAAAAAAAAAAGTAGTAGTAGTAGTAGTAGTAGTAGTAGTAGTAGTAGTAGTAGTAGTAGTAGTAGTAGTAGTAGTAGTAGTAGTAGTAGCAGTAGTAGTAGTAGTACAAGTAGTAGTAGTAGTAGTAGTAGTAGTAGTAGTAGTAGTAGTAGTAGTAGTAGTAGCGGTGGTGGTGGTGGTGGTGGCATGATAGCATTCTAATCGTCTTTGCGCCCTATCTAGACCACTTTAAAAAGGCTCTAGTGGAAGCTACTAATGTTTTTCATAGGTGTTTTCATGATTCTGGTGATATATCAATAAAAATTCTGCACTATCAATACAAGAAATAACGACCATAAGAACCCGATTAATTATTCTTCTGGGTTTTGAAAACGTTTCTAGTGAGAAATAGAAATCTTTTATTATACGGACCCTGGCAGGGATAAACCTTTCAAACGTGTTTTTCCTCTTAGTTAGTTTCATTATGCTTTCCTTTAACTCACTGTATATTTATGTCGGATAATTTTTCTTCCGAGTGACAATCCTTTTCTGGTCCCATAACTCTGAAATTTGTATCTTTCTTGTAGCAAGTCTCGCTCTGCACACGGAAAGATAAACACTTAACACTTAGTCCCGTATTATCAATCACTTTGTTTTCTCATCACCATTATTTTCAAAGACCACAGAGATAATTAGTCGTGTACTTATCAACATTTTTTTTTCCTATAGATGATACAGAATTGTTAAACTATCACTCGAACCAAGAACACATCCTTGAAAATTTCCTACAAAAATTCAGTAGACTCGGTTAAAAGTAATCGAGATAAGACGCCCAAACGTTTGAGGATACGAACTTTAGTCTGCTACAATGGCTCTAGTGTTTTCTATGTATGGCCAGACGCTCACACCTGCTCCCTCCCCGCAACACCTCCATGCTCCTGGTGGTGTTTATACTTAAGACTTTTAACCCATTATAATTTTTAAAGTCCGTAAGTCTGATTTGCGAATTAAAGTTGCTCCGCTAGCAGACGAAAATGAGGAATAAAACTAAACAAAAGTGTCGCGACTGTTTGCGAGTAATGGCGGGAGTTTGTGACCTGGGAAAAAAAAAGAAAGAAAAAAAAAAAGAAAATCAGATCTGCAAAGTTGTTTGTATTTTTTTTTACCTTCAGTTATGTATATGCAGGAATAGCAGAGGCGTAAAATATGTGCCCACCCGAACGCTTAGATAACGATACGCGGGGCGACTGAGCGCTGAGCCTAGTAGATAAACAACAAATTCACAGTACACTGGACACGTGGCAGCATTACCAGGCTAAATATTGCCAACTTCAGGAATAAAAGTGGAAATGTGGAGCGAAAGTCATGAGAGAGAGAGAGAGAGAGAGAGAGAGAGAGAGAGAGAGAGAGAGAGAGAGAGAGAGAGAGAGAGAGAGAGAGAGAGAGAGAGAGAGAGAGAGAGAGAGTCAAAACACTAATGAAAATGTGTGAAAAATGCAACCAGTGAATTTAAAAAAGGGGGGAAGGGGGGAGCGGGAGAGAGAGAGGACGAGGAGGAAGGAGAGGAAGGCGGAGAGGGAGAGTGTTTTAGATCTGAGTGTCGGGAAAGTAGTGTCACCGAGCAACCATTAAAGTTAACCAGTGGTGGCGGTGGTGGTGGTGGTGGTGGTGGTGGTGGTGGTGGTGGTGTGTTGGCTTTGATCCGCCCGTGAGATTGTGTTTGCCTCAGCTTGTGGTAATTCGTCCTCATCTAAGCAGTTTATTTTTCCATTCATATTCAATGTTAGCTTCCGCCTTTACCCGTTTTACTTAAGGTTAGACTGTGGGACGTATCACAATTTGTCTCGTATGGAATTAATGCTGTTGTTTTTTTTTCTTTGTTTTCTTTTTGTCTACTAGAGATGTAGAAGAGAGAGAGAGAGAGAGAGAGAGAGAGAGAGAGAGAGAGAGAGAGAGAGAGAGAGAGAGAGAGAGAGAGAGAGAGAGGGATGTGTGTGTGTGTGTGTGTGTGTGTGTGTGTGTGTGTGTGTGTGTGTGTGTGTGTGTGTGTGTGTGTGTGTGTGTGTGTGTGTGTGTGTGTGTGTGTGTGTGTGTGTGTGTGTGTGTGTGTGTGTGTGTGTGTGTGTGTGTGTGTGTGCTCCGCAAAAGCTAACGTAACACAAGGCCAGCAAAGGGTAGAAATACAAACAAGCTACAACAAACGTCTTCTGTGAGCACGGAATCCCAGGAGATGAGGAGGAATAGCGAACCAAAAATCTCTCACTACATCGGCAGGTGGACTCCCAGGTGTACCTTTACGCGCATGTTCCTCTCTGTTTTTGTTTGAGCAGTCCGCACGAAGCGATTCAAACAGACTAACGTTTATATTTCTGCCGCATCCTTCAAGTCTCTCATTTAGGACAATCTGTTTCTCATAACCGTGTTCTTGTCTCCTTCGCTCATAAAGAAGCCTGGTATACAGGTTATCACATGCCACAAAATATTTTCTTGTATCGTCGTCACTCGTATAACATTCTAATGGATACGTGACTCTAATTACAATTTCATGCGAGTGTTTCCTTTGTCTCGGCACGCTGGCCTCTACACTGAGGAAACGTGCGTGTCTAGTTTTTGTTTCTTTTCCCCTTTGGTGTCTTTCTCGTCTGCTCTGGTGCCAGACTGCTATTTTTCTTCATTACATAGAACAATACTGGTATTTCATTGAACTTTTTTTACTGTCGCTCAATTCTTTCAGTCATCAACCATCCTATACAACTGAACTTACTCATGACAACTGCTCTACGTTCCTTCGTCTGCATCACGTGTCCAAAAGTCACTGCAAAGGAGAAACCGATCCGCTTCTTGTCTTGCGATGTCTTTTTTTTCTTTTAAACACAACCAAAGGCTGGACAAGGACCGCAAGACAAAGAAGTGGACAAAAAAGAAAGAAAGAAAAAAAAAACTCTTAAACGCCGCAACACAAAGAAACAACGAGAGAGCTTCTGAATACAAGGTCTAATTTAGTTCCAGACGTGACTTGATATTTTCTTCCTTCAACTCTTGTAAGACTGCAAATGGACGACAGATACTCGAAAAAACACTTTCATGAGAGAGTCGGTGGATATAGACGTGAGAAGTTTTATACCATTAACATGTACATAATTAGCAAGACTCATTAAGCGGCAGGAAATCTGTAGCGAGGCCGCGAGAGGAGAGGTGAGGAGTATATAATTAACAAGTTCAAGAGGAGAATAAACATGGAATTACTGGGAGGGAATAAGAACTACAGCATTGCGGCAAACTGTAAGGTACTGAGGGAAATGATGGTGTACAAGACGATATTATTAGATAGTGAAGGCAGAGGGAGGATAGATGTGATGTTACTGAGAAATACTAATGTTAAAGGGGAGATGATAGTAGTTGTGCAAGAGGAGATACTGAGAGATACTGAAACTGAACGAAAACTAACAATAATATAACGGACGATACTGAGTGGTATTGAAGTTGAAAGAAGAATACATTAGATAATAAATATGTTAATTAATATTGCTTAAAAAGTTTAATTGCAGAAAAAATGGGAAATAAAGGTGTTGATATATAAATAAGTCATAAAATTTGCAAATACAGACAAATACAAAAAAAAAAATGAAGAAAGGAAGGAAAAGAAAGAGGAGAAGACTAATAAAAGACAATAATAACATCATAACTACTAATCAGGAAAGACACACACTTCATACAAATGGTGAAATTAAAACACTCTTTATTCCACTTAATTAATACCAAAAAAATGCAAAAAAAACAAAAAAAATCTGGCAAACTGAACGAGAGGGAGAAAAAAAAAAAAAAAAAAGGTGACGCAGTGATCAAGGAAAGTGAGTGTTCGTTACGTGAAATCGCCGGTCCGTAACATTGTGACGCTTACGGCCCACTTATCCGACAAAGAACCCTACATGTACAGCGTACGGTTCATCTGCTTGAATTCGCTTTAATCTCGGGAAATACCTGTTATTCTGCAGTGCTAAGTAAAAAATGGAAATACCAGTGACAAATGTACACGCCACGCAGTTTTTTTTTTTTTTTTTAACCGAGGCGCCGCATGAAATGGCAGATCCGCGGTGTGATCTGGCTGATTTGTACCAGAAGAGGAGAAGCAGATCTAGTTACTACGATGGCAGCAGTGTACAAATCTGGTCTTCTGATATTTCCAGCATTGACAGATAGATTATTCTGATCAGTGGTACCATTCAACAGATTTACTTTAGATGAGCACCACGTCTTCTCACTTTCATGGCAAGCGTACAGAAATAATCTCTCGTATTGGGAGAGCAGACAGAGAAAATTACGTATTATTATGATTAGTTGCAGAATTTTACAGATTTATCTTTGAAGAGCAACATATCACCATGACACACGGCTGCATTGTCTTATATTTGCAGAGAGAGAGAGAGAGGAGACGGAACGAGAGGAGAGGGAGAGATCGAGAAGGAGAGAGACGAGAGAAGAGAGAGAGAGAGAGAGAGAGAGGAGAGAGAGAGAGAGAGAGAGAGAGAGAGAGAGAGACCGATGAGTGGAGTGAAGTGCGTATCAAGCAAAGTGAAGTTCGTCTATTTTTCTTTCTTTTTTTCAACGGCCGCGCACTTTATTACTTTACAGAGCTATATATACGAACTCTGGCCACCGAGAAGCGCCTGTGATACCGTTGCGGGATAGTAAAGCTATAGTACCCTGTCCTTTTATATGGCTTATGTTACCCATCTATCGCTAAATCTCAACGCTTGTGAGTAGTAAGTGGCATGTGCGTTACTTTAAATTATGTGGAGGCGTGAGTGAGTGAAATGAATAAAAAGTAATGGCACGTGTCGGAGGTCATAATGTACTGTGTTACGTGCACGGTGAAGAGAGCAGAGTGACGGTGATGTGCGGGAAGGTAATGTGGTACTGAGATTGAAGGTATATACTTTAGGTTATAGTTAGTTTGGAGGAACAACAAAAGTAGCAACGCGGTGCCAGCACAAGAATCTAGCGTACTCAGTAAGCAAAGCAACACAAAAGGGCACAAATGAAGAACAAATACCAGATTTCCCGCCCCTGATAAGCACAAAAGAACACAAAGAAATAATTTTTTTTCCTAATAAGCACAAAAGAACACAAAGGAATAAAAAAAAAACGTCAGACTTTTCTTTCTTCACGAGACTCCGATAAGCTACACTGTTTAATCTAAAGGAAGAAATAGGATAGTAGATGGCAGTAGGGTAGTAAAGACAATGGCTCCTCTTACTCTTAATTCTAGTCTTACTTCCTTTAGCCTTAAGATTCTGAGATGAGCCAAGCTCGCACACGTGACAACCTGAGGCTCGCGGGATGCACGTATCTTAGGTACACTGCGTGGCGCCCATCAGGTGAGTGATAATTAATACCTGGAACTTCTCCTGACAATATTGACGTCAATATTGACGTATCTACAGTACAATCCTGAATATTTCAAACTTTCAATTATTTTGGTCCTGTAGTTTTGAATATTTATATGAAGTCATTGAAATAATTGTTTGTGATACACGAGTATGCTTCATGTCAGTTGGCATGAAAATCAAAATGTATCCTTAAACCCACGCAGAATGATGAATTCATGGAAAACTAATTCCACGTATACCGTAACGCGTCAACACATTTCCAGCAGTATCCATATCAACGGATAAAATGAATGAAATAGAGAAATAAAGCAAGCCAACACAATAGCCAATCGTGCTTTTGTATAAACCAGAAATGCAGTTTTGCATTTGGATCTTACTTTCCGGTGGCGTGACGGACTCGTTGGTGAGAGGACTGGCAAACGTTTCAGCGTCAACAGGTGAACTTACTCGTATTTCAGACATTTTTTATTGCATCACAAGAAAAAAAATGAACTGAAGATGAGATATTCTACCTTTTTCACTTTCAAGACTCAGATAACACACGAGACCGATAACAAAAGTGCTCAAAGGTTATTTTCAAGACTTCTTTTAGCAATCAGTTGTGATGACCCTACACCACAGTATATATTATACTATCATGGAACAAGAAAGAAGAAAGAAGTAAGAAGAAAAGAAGAAAGAAGACTGAATAAATAAGAAAAAGGAAGAAAAGAAGAAAGAAGATAAAATAAGGAAGAAAGAAGAGAAGAGGACAGAATAAGTAAGAAGAAAGAAATGGAGAAAACGGATGAAATAGGGAAAAAACAAGCGGTCAACCCATCGGGAAGGTAACTAGCACATGGTAGCGAGGGAGCCGAGAAAACAATAAACATGAAAGCAGAACCCAAACAATACAAAACAGGAAGAAAGTCATAAACCGCCAGGGAAGGCAGCCTGGATTAAAAGGGATTAACGGTATGATGTAGGGGATAGGGCAGAGAAAGCGATAAAAAGGGAAAATAGGCCGGCCAGGAGGCGTGAGGCACCAGAAGGAAATGTCAGCCTATTGAAATTACCAACGCGTACTTAAGCTCCGCCTTCAGAGTGCCCGTATTCCCTGACTGGCGTTTTGTATCAAGTAGCACGCCTGTGGGCGGATCATGTGCGTAAATAAGCGACGTGAATGGTAGATATGTGCAATGTTATGAAAATAAAGATAATTTTGTGAAGGAAATAAGCAGTCCCAAACAAATATATATGAACAGGGTGACAGAAAGAATTAGACAGTAGCAGACAGAGAAGCAGAGGTTCCAGGTGGCCTGACCAGAGAGGGCTCGAGATGGACGGAATAATCTAAAGTAAGTGGAACTTGAAAGCGTAATGCAGTCTAGAAATCAGCTATCTTATTAAAGAAGGAATAGGATGTTTATCTGATGTCTTATGTTTGGTATGATGGGATTGTATGGTGTACGAAGATTGACTTAATTAAGGAATATTTATGGTAATTGATGTGATGCTGATATCATGTGTGTTTTTCTAACTTAACATTTATTGCACTGATTGAATATTAGTTGTGTTTATGAATTTGATATTGTCTGTGCTCTTGCACGATGACTGTATTGATCAATGAATATGGTAAAGCAATATACAGTGACACCAAATACGAGAACGAACTGAAGATGAATGAGAGTGACGAATTTTGATATGCAAGAAATGTAAATAATTAGTAGTTATTAATTAAAATATGAAAATGTATATGAGTTTTACAGTAGCTTCTATATATCAGATCCATGCAACATATCGGTTTACGACAGTTATCAGAATATTTAGTCATGAAATGGGAGTCAGCCTTTGGAAAGTCAGTCACTGGAGCATCACACAGATATAGTGGAAATAAAAGAAAACCTCACTGTGAAATGCTCTGCGACGGAAGGGAGAAAATATATAAGACAGTAACAGTGGAAATAATGGAAACACAAATGCAAAAAAAAAAAAAAATCTACTGAGATATTTAACGACGGGAGGATGAAACACATCAAAGTAATAACGGAAAATCATAAAACAAAAAAAACACGTTAATACACAAACCATTAGCGTACCCTGGATTTTTGTAGGAATGGTAGGGTGAGATATTATATTAAATGGTAACAGTGGGACAAGGAGCCTTTCCTTTCAGCCCAGCGAGGCAGTGCAGGAGGCAATCAACAAATGGAAAATCAAGTACGCCGTGAGTCTGCCCCGATGTCTGGCAGGCGGGGCGGCAGCGATGGCGCGTAATACCTGGAATGGCGTAAGGGCACGATTTGTTTGCTAAAGAAAGATTAAGAAGTAAGAAAAAAAATGGTGATTAATTGACAACATTGAGGCAACCAAACTAAGGTTCTAAAATGAAAGAAATAAAATATCAACACTATTTCAAAGAGCGATATATTTCCTTTACTACTTCGTTGATAAAATTTAATTTGTTCGCTAAAGAAATAAATAATAATAAAATTAAATAAAAAAAAGATGCCTGAAATGCGTGAAATAAAAAAGGGAAATAAAAAAAAAAATGATCTACTTTTGCTTCGTAACTGCTTAATTGCTCTGGGCATTTTAATTAAAGCGTGTTTTATTTGCTGAAAAATGATAAGCAATGTCACTAAGATTTAACGTGAGTTAAACAGAAGAAAAATCAGTATTATTATTTTTTTTATTTTATTTATTTATTTATTTTTTTTTTTTTGCTACAAAATTACTCAGTTCATCTTTGATCGCACGTAAAAAAATAACAACTTTTAAGAGTAATAGCATTAAATTTTCTTACCACGTCCAATTAATTACTTAATAAAAAACATAATTTGTTTGTTGAAATAATACATTAAAAATCTTTAATGCACAGGAAGTAATATGTTCCTTCTGTTCCATTATTACTTAATTAGCTTAACAACGCATTAATATTCTACAGGGAGCAGCAAACCAGACTTACCGGATTTGTGTGGCGTGTTCCAAATATGTTACTCAGAGCAAATTTTCGTGGTATGAAATGTAAACGCAAATGTGTCACGCTTTGAAATACAGCATAAATTTTAAGAGATAAGTTTAATTCAGCCTATAATTACTTAAAAAATAAATAAACACAGACGTCTCAGACATGTGTCATTCTTGTGGAAATGGAAATGCAAATGTGTTTCACGTTGTAATACAATATACCCTTCAGGGACAAACTCACCTCACACACGCAGCTTTGCCTCTCTATCCTCGACACGGTTACCTCGGCACGTACGATTGACAAGTGCTTGGTGTCAGTTACAAGTGTTGGTGCCCCACTGCAGGGAGAGAGGAGGAACAGGGGATTTCTTTTAGCTAACCCTTACTACACATATTACACAGCTTAGGGAGGATCTGTTGCTGTTTGCTATCCTTAGTAATGCTGATGTAAATACAGAAAAAGAAGCAAATAAGTAGTGATTAGATGACTGGGAAAACAATCGTGTTTCCTCCCTATATGTGTTGGCACAAATAAAGCAGATAAAAAAAAATAGTGGTTTACAGATGTAAAGCCCCCTAAAGAAGTACATAAATTAATAAACGAACAAAGTAAAATCGCAACCTTTTCTATACATGTTTGTATAATTATAAACATAAAAGTAAAATAAGTAATTAACAGATGACAGGGCAAAAAAAAAAAAAAAAAAAATCTCTCGTTAAACATGTTGACATAAGTGTGGCAAATTCAATATGCAGTAAGCAGATGATTGTTTTCACACGTGTTGACATAAATATAAGCCGCAGAGTAAAATAAGTAGTTGAATAATTGGCAAAGAAAAGAAAAAGCCGGGTCTCCACTAATAATATATGCAAGCAAAATAAAGAATGAGTAGATGACTAACCAGAAACTCGGATCACCCACTTCAAACTCGGAGAATTGTTGGTATGAGGAGTTTCTCTATTGACACACGACGTTCAATGCGAGAACAGTTCAATTCACAGATCTGTTTACAAGCATGTACCCTGATAGTTCACGGCAACAGACTAAGATTAGCAGCATTCAGACATTGAAATAGAAGATACATCTGTACAAATGTCTGTATTTTGTACGTGTCAGGTTATGAAAGTGATAACAGCGCAAGATATGAAGGACAAAGCGTGTGATATTTAAGTTACACAACACAATATACGAGGAGTTAATACATATACGAGTATTCGTTACGATAAAAAGAAAACACACACACACACACACACACACACACACACACACACACACACACACACACACACACACACACAAACTTTTATCCATTGAAGAGAATGAGAAGGACATGAATCACGTTTCAATTTAATGTTTCATAGATAAAGTTTCACAGCAGCTACGTTTAATTTCCTTGAATGCACTAGTGGGAGATGTGATTGACATAAAAAAAAAAAAATAATAATTTTACAATATAGACAGTTTAATCTCCCTCGGACTTCTCTGGGCTCAGTATTACTTCCGATTTCTGTTCTGCTTCTCCTCTGCTGAGTCTGAAATCCAATAAGCCGAGATGCTCTTCTGGTGTTATGACTCAGATAAATGGAGAGAAGCAAGGCTGCACGCTAACAGTTATCCAGTTCACGCGTTAATCTTTTCTCGTCAGCATCACAGAGCAAGCTGACATGTAAGTGTACCTTCCATCTACTTTGTCAAACCCTTTAACATTTAATGATATGACACCTGTTGCTTTTTCTAAGTACTCCTGGAAGAGTCTATTAAGCAATGACAATTTAACACCTCTTGCTTCATCTGAGTAACCTTAAAGAGTCTACTGAAGCGATGACAAAGACTAAAGGCAATGATGTTGGAATGACTTAATCACTGCTTTTGCTGTCAGTGATACTTTTTGGAATCACTCTCTAAAGTTACAACAGACTATTTCATTAAGTTTAAGGAGAAGTCATTGCAGTCAAAGAGTGAAAGACCATAAAGTAGTGTCCTGAGTCACGATGCTTTAATGCGAAGAAGAAAGAGGCAATTTATTAAAGGCAGCGTGATTTTACTTGTATTTGCAGATTCATAAATTTTTATTGCCTCAGCAGTCATGATAAACTAAGTATCCGTTTATTTTATACTTTTCACTAACGGAAAGTAAAAAAAAAAAAAAAAAACTGGACATTCTAATTATTGGAGTTTCTTCTCGTGCTTAGCGAAGAATGTTTTTAAGAAATTTTGTTCATCCTGCTCATCCATTTCACCTAAATGGCACGTTAACTCACCCATCCCTTCCTAAGCTATTTCGCCTTGGATACGTGCTGAAAATCCCTCCCTGATCGGCTTTCATATTTTCCTTACCTTCCTTCGCCTTCAATGTGATTAAGTCATCAAAAAATTATGCCTGAAATTTATTCCCTTCGTAACCTTGACCCAGTGGCGGCACACGAGTATAAAACTTTTTGTGCTCATACCCAGCTTACCCAACCCTGCCAGCCAGCTCTCCTAACTTTGTCAACATACATCATTCCCAGAGAGAGAGAGAGAGAGAGAGAGAGAGAGAGAGAGAGAGAGAGAGAGAGAGAGAGAGAGAGAGAGAGAGGGCTTTAACGCGTTAGATGAATGAGGTACAAAAATATGTTGCTTACACTTTTTATGTCGCCCGATAATTTTGATTGACTAGTTTTCTTCTAATTTTAATGAATAGGAAGATTCCAAATAATATTTTCTAATCGAGAAAGAGGAGGTGAGGAAATACTCTTATCATGTTTTTACTTCTCCCTAATAACTTTGATAGACTTTTATTTTCGTTTCTCAGGTAAGAGAATCTAGATAATATATCAGCTTGCAGTTTATTAATTTATCTATCTATCTATCTATCTATCTATCTATCTATCTATCTATCTATCTATCTATCTATCTATCTATCTATCTATCTATATATATATATATATATATATATATATATATATATATATATATATATATATATATATATATATATATATATATATATATATATATATATATATATATATATAACTATCTATTCATATATTTTTTGTTATGAAATAGATGAAAAGGTGAACGTGTGATACCTTTTCTCGATATTAACGCCATAAAAGATGTGAGGAAATATGATTACTCTTACTTCCACCTGATTACTTTGAATTATTTATCTTCTGATTATTCTCTCTCTCTCTCTCTCTCTCTCTCTCTCTCTCTCTCTCTCTCTCTCTCTCTCTCTCTCTCTCTCTCTCTCTCTCTCTCTCTCTCTCTCTCTCTCTATATATATATATATATATATATATATATATATACATATTTTTTTTTTTGTTTAACACTGAGTCCAAATGTTCTCGATAATGCATCAAGTTAGGGTATGTTATCAATCATTAGTACGAAAACAAGCTGAGCAAGGGAAATATACGGAAAACGTTATAACTCTATGAAATTCTTGCTGCTTTCTTATTCAACCTTTCATTGGGATCAGAGACGACTTGTGTGTGTGTGTGTGTGTGTGTGTGTGTGTGTGTGTGTGTGTGTGTGTGTGAGAGTGAGAGAGAGAGAGAGAGAGAGAGAGTGAGAGAGAGAGAGAGAGAGAGAGAGAGAGAGAGAGAGAGAGAGAGAGAGCGAGAGAGAGAGAGAGAGAGAGAGAGAGAGAGAGAGAGAGAGAGAGAGAGAGAGAGAGTGTGTGTGTGTTTTCACCCTCCTCCCTCAGGACTCTGTGTTGTCCATTGTTTGCCCCAAAATCACGTTTATCCAGCGGCCTTGTCCACCCTCACCACTGGATGCACTGGGTTTACCTTTTATTTATATGATTCATTCACCAAAACTAGTACAATGGTTAAACCTTAAGAGCAAATCAGAAGAGAATCAAGGAAAATTAAGAGAAAGCAGCGTGAAATATGAAGAAAAAGGAATGCTTGAAATGAGTGGGCATATTTAACAGTAGCACACTATAATTCTTTTAATTTCTGTACGCAAAACCTTCTCTCTTTCTTTAGGTAAATAATTATGATCCTTTTGTTCCTCTCTTCTCTCTCTCTCTCTCTCTCTCTCTCTCTCTCTCTCTCTCTCTCCTCTCTCTCTCTCCTCTCTCTCCTCTCTCTCTCTCTCTCTCTCTCTCTCTCACGCACAGGCACAGCTGGGTATGGCTCGCCTCGCCACTGGGACGCGGCCATTGTTCTCGCCATCAGCTCTATACAAAGGGCGCCAGTTCTATACAATGGCGGAGGGAATGTCTTGGTGCGTTGATTGTACATTCTATCATTGTGGTACATGCTTCAGATTCCGGAACTGTATTGCCCTATATAATGATAGCGCTACACGTCTGGAAATTCCCGAGTTTCCGTCTGACTATGTGTCTATTGTATATTTTCATTTATGAATGCATGTATAAGTCTATGTAACACACACAAACTGATGGGGTAACACTTCTAAAAATCTCTGAGTATCCATCTGACTATCTATATTTTGTCTTGTGCATGCATATATGTCTGTATATGAAGACAAAATGATGGCACTAACACAAGGAAGTAAAGTTTACACACGCAGCCCGGGAGCGAGATTCCACACTCCATAAGCGGACCCTGAATAATGAGGCGACGTAAAAATACGAAAATAGAGGCAGTATGCAAAAAAAACACATTAATAATTCATGAGAACGAAGTGAATTCAAGAGGAAGGACGCATGCCGGCGGTGAGGCTCAGGCTGGTGAAGGAAGCTGGCCGGGTAACATCTTCTGTTAACATAATGATTCCATCCGGAAGAGATATGGCTCGCCGTCTCGAGGGTTGTCATCTCCATAAACTAGACATTCGACTCAGGAAATTGGAGGAAGCCCAGGACATGGGAGCAGAGTGAGCAGTAAAAATCCAATGTCAAGGACAGGTAAAGCCAGTGGGGCGGTTCGAGGAAGTTGGCGATTGGATACAAAAATATTTTCGAGACGAAACTATTAAAAAGAATAATATCATGTCTTTTTTTTGTTGTAAATGTTCAATATAAAGCTTTCTCCAGTAAATCAATGGTGTGTGTATTCTTTTTAACAGCAAATGCAATCAACTGTCCCACAATAACTCCAATCACGGGGAAGAGTGTAGCCAGTAAGCGGGCACAAACACAGGTAATTCATGACGGGAGGAAGCGTGCATCATATTTTTTTTCGTGGATAATCTAACACGTATACGCATAATGAACAGTCCACTCTTAGCACACTCTATTCCCTTGCAAAGAGATCCATCCTTTTACCTCCTCCATTCAAAATTCAGGTGCTCAAATCAACTGGCAATGTAATATCTGCCATTCCTTTCCCGGAGCTGTGCATCCAGGTGGCCGGCGGCAACCACTAAGGCGAGAAAGAACATTCGATTTTGTCAGGATATTCCCGAGCCTCTGGATGGACCCCCCGCAGAGATTTTATGGTTATGGGATGATGATGACGCACGACACGAACGGGAGCCGGCAGGTTTGCAGGGGCAGGGGGGCAGGGGGACTGCGGGAGGGAGGAGGGAGCTGGAGGCGGTGGCTGTGTCCTCAGACCGCGGCGTGGTTATCTCCCGCCGCCACGTCCTCTACTGTGGCCTGTGCTTTTCGGCTTATAAGGAAAATGACTCCAAAGCAAAATTAATCCCTGAATTTAAGAGATGCGGGCTGGGAAGTATTTCAAAATAAATAAATACCTTACATAATATTAAATCGCAAAAATTATTTTTACCGGTAATAAAAAAAAAAAAAAAAACTGATACACAATTACATAGCTCAAATACTTTCCCTTTTTCTCTATGCATTCTGAGGTCCTAGACTCTGTGAAGACCAGGATTAATTTTCTCTTTATTTATTTTGAGAGCCTGTGTAAACTTCCTGTCATTAACACACTGGTTTTGTCTATTCCCGTCAATTTCTCTTATTTTTAGACCGTCCTCAGACAGCTCCAGATTCCTTCAATCCTTTTAAATCTACCTGATGCAACTTTCACCTATCGCTTTATTCAACCCCTGACGGCAGAGGGTCCGAAACAATTACCTGTGAAGGGGACGAGCAGGAAGGGAGGCTCGCTGAAGTTCCTCGGTCTAGGTCTGCGATGGCAAGGATTACTGAGGTGAAATCAAATTGTGAAAGCCAGAAGGTGAGGTGAAGATAGGTGAAGTGAGGTTAAGTCAAGTGAGGTGAGTTGAGGCGAGGTGAGGTGAGGTGAGATGTGAGATGAGAAAGGACAGGTGTGTGAAATGACGTGACTTATGGAGGTCGTAACGTCAGCTGGTATACAAGAGAGGGAAGACAGGCAGAATGATAACCGCGCGCGAGCGTCCGTGTGTGTGTGTGTGTGTGTGTGTGTGTGTGTGTGTGTGTGTGTGTGTGTAACAACTGCGTCGTCTCGTATACCGGGCTAGTTCACACCTTTTTCTGCTAACCCGTGTTCAGCCCTCTCCTTTTCATCAATCACTTTCTGCTCTCTGTATCTCTTTCTCTCCTTTACTGTTTTCAGAATACAAGCCATTCATACTTATATATATATATATATATATATATATATATATATATATATATATATATATATATATATATATATATATATATATATATATATATATATATATATATATATATATATATATATATATATATATATATATATATATATATATATATATATATATATATATATATATATATATATATATATATATATATATATATATATATATATATATATATATATATTTTTTTTTTTTTTTTTTTTTTTTTTTTTTTTTTTATGTAGGAGGACACTGGGCTAAGGGCAACAAAAATCTATCTTTTTACTGATTAACTTTGGAATAGTATGCCCTCCATTTTTTTTTAAAGGCTTTACTATTTCTGACAAAAATAGGAACTTATCTAATAAAAGTACGTGATATGTTTTCAAGTTCGTTCAGTTTTTCAGGACCTGCATTCGACAGAGTTTTCTCCATTCATTTCACAGGCTTATGCAACTTGTGCACTAAATATAAATATGATGAGAACAGATGGTGGGTGTAATCTAAGTTAGTGGATCCGGGAAGGACTGGGGAGCGAAAAGACCGCGCGTGGTCGGATACAAGCCTGTCGTGTATTCATGGACAGAAGTTTATCATACATTGAGACAAGATCGACCACTTGTTGCATTCTTTTCACATCAGTTCCCGAGTAGGTGACAGTAACGCCATGTACATTCTCATCTATAATAATCTTAAAAAAATGCAGAAGTCAATGAGGGATAAAAAAAAAAACAATTAAAATTTCTAATGTGTCATCAGTTTTCCTTACATGAAAGATAATTTATGAAGTATCACTTCTTCATCCTGGGTCTTCCCTCACACAGACTTCACCCATCTATCTCCTACCCGCACACAATGGCACTCCTGGGGCCAATAAATGCCACTAAATATTCAACTACCAAAAATATATATATAAATTTGGACCCGAGTTCTTTTTATAATGTCTTTCACTCTCAAGAAGTCCCTACGCCTCTCCTCACCATCTCAAGAAAGAAGGAATGATGCCACTAAATATTCACGTATCAGAAATATATCAATGTTGACGTAGGAGAATTTTCATTTTTCAGTCTTTCAGTTTCAACTTGTCCCTGTCGTCGCCGCAGCCCTTCAAGATTGGAGGAATGCACTTTTTTCCTTTACTGAGCTACAGAACTCCTTTAATACTACAACGTGGTAGTTGAGCGGTGATATGAATATTTCCAGAGAAAATAAACAAAAATAGTTGAGTAATTAATCTAATCACATTTCTTTTTTTTTCTTTATTCCGAGAAGCATCTGTGATTTATTTATTTATTTATTTTTTTTAGTTTGTCGTTAGGTCATTACAATGATCATAATCTGACACTTGTTGATTTTATGATGCAAGCAGCTGGTAAAAAAAAAAAGTCTAGACACCAAAGGCCCATCACCCAACGCCAGACAATACCAGCTTCGTAATTATTTCCCCTTTTCTAAACAAATACCGTCAGTGCCACACAAATTAATCTGTTCAGCGAGCCGCGTCGATGAGTGGAATGATGTTCATGCTTGTTCTGTATGTTTCTTGCGTTTGTCACAATAAGCGGAGCGCCTCTCCTTTTGTGAGCAGTGTTGTGTTGCTTCGCTCATAAAGCACTCCCGACATTACACACAAGGTTATCATGCAATCAACGCTTCTTGTTTAACTGATCCGCCAGCTACTCCCCGTACGCCACCGCAATCTTGTCTCTTTTGTCCTCCACCGCTGTTTTCATGGATTGCTTGGTAATTAATTATGTGTCTTCCTCCTCCCGCGTCGCAATTAACAAAGATATATGCATATATCTCATGTCACGATCTTTTTATACTGATATATATATATATATATATATATATATATATATATATATATATATATATATATATATATATATATATATATATATATATATATATATATATATATATATATATATATATATATATATATATATATATATATATATATATATATATATATATATATATACTCAAGGACTTCACCGGCAGCTGAAGTTCCATTGATTTTCCACTTCATGTGACTTGGAGTGCCACACGCCTGGGAAAATGAACCTTCATGTTTATAAACTCTTTGGTGTTCGCCGCATGCATTGCAAACTAGTTTAGGTTTTAATTTTTGTGGCTGTTTGTCAGCCTCCGTATGTATGAGAGGAGAAGCAGACGTGGCAGATTGTATAGTGTGAAGTCCATCGATATTAACAAAAAGGAAAAGACAGAACAAGATGATAAAACGGCAATGCAGTCTCGTATACAATACAGTTGTAATAAAATTCTCGCAAACTAATCACAAAAGGGAAAAATAAAGATCAAAATTGAGAAACGACATGAAAAAAGAGGAAGTTTATAGAGACGAATATTAAGCAGAGACGATAACGAAAATAATATAGGGAAAGCTGTAGTTGTTGATTATCATGATAATGTTAACCTCGTGGTTAATTAGTGGAACGTTCATTTTAATTTAAAACATAATTTTTGTAAAAAAAGTTATGAATTAGTGAATGCATATTTTAGGATGGTATCTTTTTTCTCCAAACTTTTGGTACACAATAAAATTACAAAATATTTGGTGGACCATCAGTTCTCTTCTAGTTTCATAGGATCGTATGAACTCTTCATAAAATGTGCACAAGGTGAAAAAATATGGTGCGTGTATGCATGTACGAGTATGCATATCTCTCTCTCTCTCTCTCTCTCTCTCTCTCTCTCTCTCTCTCTCTCTCTCTCTCTCTCTCTCTCTCTCTCTCTCTCTCTCTCTCTCTCTCTCTCTCTCTCTCTCTCTCTCTCTCTCTCTCTCTCTCTCTCTCTCTCTCTCTCTCTCTCTCTCTCTCTCTCTCTCTCTCTCTCTCTCTCTCTCTCTCTCTCTCTCTCTCTCTCTCTCTCGAATATACACACTCATATAAGGTTGCGATGTATCGGGCAGAGCAGGTTCAAGTTTCACATATACGAGAGAGAGAGAGAGAGAGAGAGAGAGAGAGAGAGAGAGAGAGAGAGAGAGAGAGAGAGAGAGAGAGAGAGAGAGAGAGAGAGAGAGAGAGAGAGAGAGAGAGAGAGAGAGAGAGAGAGAGAGAGAGAGAGAGAGAGAGAGAGAGAGAGAGAGAGAGAGAGAGAGAGAGAGAGAGAGAGAGAGAGAGAGAGAGAGAGAGAGAGAGAGAGAATGCATAAATACATCCATAACAACATACATACGTAGAGACAAACAACCAGGCAAAGGAAACACATCAATGTTTAGTTCTCGGTCTATTTCAGATTCTACACTTAATTCAAAAAGATGGCAACACGCACCTCGGAATTCCTGAACCCTGTAGAACGAAAATATATTCCTAACATTTCAACCACTTCGTGCAATACACCTGGACTCCGGTACATTGACTCCCTGCCATCCCTCCTTAGCACTGCCTTCCTTATCCATGCTCGTCTGCTTGAAGGAACCTAATCTGTCTGCTTCAGGAGTGATCGCAAAGTTTCTCTCTCTTGTTCCTTACGGTGGTCGGTCTTTGGGATTGAAAAGTAATTAGAGTGACGTAAGGAAATTGGATCCATCGTGGAAGAATAAGAATAAGACGATGAAGAAAGGGAGGAGGAGGAGGAGGAGGAGGAGGAGGAGGAGGAGGAGGAGGAGGAAGGAAGGAAGAGGAGGAAGAGGAGGAGGAGGAGGAAAAGAAGGAGAAGAAGAAGAAGAAGAAGAAGAAGAAGAAGAAGAAGAAGAAGAAGAAGAAGAAGAAGAAGAAGAAGAAGAAGAAGAAGAAGAAGAAGAAGAAGTGATGATGATGATGATTATGATGATGACAAAGAATAAAAACAACATTGTTCTATAATAACGTTACCGACTCAAATGATACATTGATTCTATACTTACAAGCTTTTTACCATTTGTGTGGGAGAAAGACAGAAAGAAAAGGAGTCTCCTCCCCGCCACTCCCTCCCTCACTCAGGAGAGCAAGAAACGCTGGAAACCCGATATGTTTTGGGAAGAGCGGATATGAACTTTTTATAGGTCAGAAGTAAAGTAAGTTTCTATATTACAAAGTCAGCAGAAGTATCTTAAGTTAGCGGACAATATAAAGGGTTAGTCCTAAAAAATATTCTTATAAATCTCCCTATATGAAGAATATAATCTTCTGTAACACTATACACTACTTTTATCTCACATATATCGTATCAAAATATTTAAACAAAGAATATCTTAGCTGATCTTCCATGCATTTAGAGTTTCCTGATCGTTACGTTAACAAAACGATTTGAGAAAACATTTCCCAACTATAGCATGATATTGATTTATTTACTTTGCATTACGATATTTCTATTTACTTCATAGCATCAGAGTTTTCAAATTAATAATAAATCTTACCGAGCTGAATCATGTTGTGACGTCATTTCTTCTCGCCGGAATATCAAGCACATAGCGTCACTCGTTCTAATTTACTCGTACTAATTTTTACGGGAATCACATGGAGTAAAATCAGCAGGTTAATTAAGGACGGGCACGTATTGCTGAACGTTGCTAATTACTTGAAATCATAAGTGAATACAGCGTTCGACGAGATATTTATCTGAGAACTTTTCAACTCACGTTCTTACGAATCTCCAATACAATGCCTCCTCCGTGAGTGTTTGCTTTTTGTACACTATGATTACATTTCAAGGCCTCACATTTTCAGGAACAATGCTAAGTTACCAGTAAAAAGCTGCAAAATATGGCGTCATTTCAGCATCTGCAGGTAAAGGGTTGTCCAGCACAGTTGACTTATCTGAATATCTTTGTGACTCTTGTTCATGGATATCCTCTGTTTTATCTTGTATTTCATCATAAAGCGCGACGACCTGCAGGATGAAGGCGGCGCTCTTACCAATAAAGATCTTAACGAAATTTCGCTGAGAATAATCCTTACTGTTTTCTGGTCTGGATCTTACCTCCATGTTCGTCTGTTAAGGTAGCAGATATTCATTACTTTCTGGTTCTTGTCTGTGTACATACGGAGCTTTTCAGGTTATATCTACTTTCTGTAACAGTTTATTTTCCATGTTTGAGTTTGCTATTCCACCTTAAAGCTGTACAAGTCTTGAGAATGTGAGATCCTCTTACAAGAATACTCAGATATTGTTAGCTGCTTTCACTGTCTGGTAGTTTCAAAATGAATGCCTCGCTTTATTGTCGTGACCATCCTGGTGAGTGAGAGACAATTCAACTTGCTATATTTTATAGACACCATTTGCTTTTCTGCTTCATATTTCTTATTCTGAGGGCAATTCAGGAGGTATCGATAGAGGGCAGCAGAGTTTGCACTTAATAAAATGTTCTAAAGTAGTCTGATGCCAGGAAGTGAATTTAATTATAAGCTTGAATTTTTGAAACTCAAATGTGGTTATAACAAAGCATTACCTCCCCACGGTCACATAGTAAGTCTAAATCACCAGTCACTACTTGATGTATTACTCTTTTCAGGAGATGGATACCTCACATCCTACGGAGGGAATGCATTGTAAATTAATCTGATAATCTTTAGTAGGAGGAGGTAGTAGACACCTGCCGAAACGATAATTACTCCCAGTGAGGTCTAAAGCACTGTTGAGGGGGTGCTGTGAACTTATCATTAAACCCAGCTGTGACCTCACTGAACGTTTCCCTTTGTGTCTCACAACACAAGGGGGCAGTCACAGCCTGCCCTCTAAAGACAACTCTCTTCCTCCACACAAAACTACAAGCACCTAATAACACACACACCCTTCACCCAAAAATTTTAAAATCATCATGGCGACTCCTACACCAGCCTCGGAGTCCCCATCTGGGGAGGGGACCATAAATGTCCCCAGGTCGAACTGCCTTTCTGTCGACGACCCTAAGTGTCTTGACATCCCCCTCAACTTTTTCTTCATTAACTTCCGCAACATTTGCGGTCTAAGATCTAATTTTCAATCTGTAGAACACCACCTCTCCTCTTCTAAACCACATCTTCTTTTCCTCACTGAAACTCAGGTGACTGAGGCAACTGACAGTAGCCCCTTTTCTGTTCCCTCCTACTTTCTCTATCCTCATTTTCGATCCAAAGCTGGATGCTGCGTTTATGTGCGCAATGACTTAACCTGCTCTCGTGCCCACGCTCTTGAATCTTTCGAGTTTTCCACCATCTGGCTACGACTACAGAGTCACTCTCATACTAAATTTATCTGTGCTGTATACCTCTTTCCTTAATCCTCTGACTATAAGAAATTCTTTGACAACTTAACTTCCAAAGTGGAGCACATTCTGACCCTCTTCTCTTTTGCAGAGATCTCCATTCTTGAAGACTTCAATGTTCACCACCAACTTTGGCTTTCCTCTCCCTTCACTGACCATCCTGGTGAACTAGCCTACAACTTTGCTATCCTCCATGACATAGAGTAATTGGTGCAACACCCAACTCGTATTCCTGACCGTCTTGGAGATACGCCCAACATTCTTGACCTTTTCCTGACCTCTAATCCTTCTGCTTATGCTGTCACCCTTTCTTCTCCGCTGGGCTCCTCCGATCACAATCTCATATCTTTATCTTGTCCTATCACTCCAATCCCTCCTCAGGATCCCCCTAAGCGAAGGTGCCTCTGGCGTTTTGCCTCTGCTAGTTGGGGGGACCTGAGGAGGTATTTTGCTGATTTTCCTTGGAATGACTACTGCTTCCGTGTCAGAGACCCGTCTTTGTGTGCTGAGCGCATAACAGAGGTGATAGTGTCTGGCATGGAGGCGTACATTACTCACTCTTTTTCTCGTCCTAAACCTTCTAAACCTTGGTTTAACACAGCTTGTTCTCGTGCTATACATGATAGAGAGGTGGCCCACAAAAGGTACTTAAGCCTTCCATCACCAGAATCTCATGCATTTTATATTTCTGCCCGGAACCATGCCAAGTCTGTTCTCCAACTAGCCAAAAACTCCTTCATTAACAGAAAATGTCAAAACCTTTCAAGATCTAACTCCCCTCGTGATTTCTGGCATCTAGCCAAAAATATCTTCAATAACTTTGCTTCTTCTTCTTTCCCTCCTCTACTTCAACCTGATGGCACCACTGCTATCACATCTATTTCTAAAGCTGAACTCTTTGCCCAAACCTTTGCTAAAAACTCTACCTTGGACGATTCTGAGCTTGTTCCTCCCTCTCCTCCACCCTCTGACTACTTCATGCCACCTATTAAAATTCTTTGTAATGATGTTTTCCATGCCCTCGCTGGCCTAAACCCTCGGAAGGCTTATGGACCTGATGGGGTCCCTCCTATTGTTCTCCGAAACTGTGCCTCTCTGCTTGCACTTTGCCTAGTCAAACTCTTTCAGCTCTGTCTGTCAACATCTACCTTTCCTTCTTGCTGGAAGTTTGCCTACATTCAACCTGTTCCTAAAAAGGGTGACCGCTCTAATCCCTCAAACTACCGTCCTATTGCTTTAATTTCCTGCTTATCTAAAGTTTTTGAATCTATCCTCAACAGGAAGATTCTTAAACATCTATCACTTCACAACCTTCTATCTGATCGCCAGTATGGGTTCCGTCAAGGCAGCTCTACTGGTGATCTTCTGGCTTTCCTTACTGAGTCTCGGTCATCCTCTTTTAGAGATTTTGGTGAAACTTTTGCTGTTGCCTTGGACATATCAAAAGCTTTTGATAGAGTCTGGCACAAAGCTTTGATTTCCAAACTACCCTCCTACGGTTTCTATCCTTCTCTCTGTAACTTCATCTCAAGTTTCCTTTCTGACCGTTCTATTGCTACTGTGGTAGACGGTCACTGTTCTTCTCCTAATTCTATTAACAGTGGTGTTCCTGAGGGTTCTGTCCTGTCACCCACTCTCTTCTTATTATTCATTAATGATCTTCTAAACCAAACTTCTTGTCCTATCCACTCCTACGCTGATGATACCACCCTGCACTTTTCCACGTCTTTTCATAGACGTCCAACCCTTCAGGAGGTAAACATATCACGCAGGGAAGCCACAGAACGCCTGACTTCCGATCTTTCTAAAATTTCTGATTGGGGCAGAGCAAACTTGGTATTGTTCAATGCCTTAAAAACTCAATTCCTCCATCTATCAACTCGACACAACCTTCCAGACAACTATCCCCTCTTCTTCAATGACACTCAACTGTCCCCTCTTCTACACTGAACATCCTCGGTCTGTCCTTTACTTATAATCTGAACTGGAAACTTCACATCTCATCTCTAGCTAAAACAGCTTCTATGAAGTTAGGTGTTCTGAGACGTCTCCGCCAGTTTTTCTCACCCCCCAGCTGCTAACTCTGTACAAGGGCCTTATCCGTCCATGTATGGAGTATGCTTCACATGTCTGGGGGGTGTTCCACTCATACTGCTCTTCTAGACAGGGTGGAATCAAAAGCTTTTCGTCTCATCAACTCCTCTCCTCTAACTGACTGTCTTCAGCCTCTCTCTCACCGCCGCAATGTTGCATATCTAGCTGTCTTCTACCGCTATTTTCATGCTAACTGCTCTTCTGATCTTGCTAACTGCATACCTCCCCTCCTTCCGCGGCCTCGCTGCACAAGACTTTCTTCTTTCTCTCACCCCTATTCTGTCCATCTCTCTAACGCAAGAGTTAACCAGTATTCTCAATCATTCATCCCTTTCTCTGGTAAACTATGGAACTCCCTGCCCTTCTATGACTTGAATTCCTTCAAGAGGGAGGTTTCAAGACACTTATTCATCAATTTTTGACCACTGCTTTGACCCTTTTATGGGACTGGCATTTCAGTGGGCATTTTTTTTATTAGATTTTTGTTGCCCTTGGCCAGTGTCCTTCCTACATAAAAAAAAAAAAAATCTTGTCTCCATGATTTTTTGGCATTAGTATTTGGAATCTGAACGGTTACAGATCCCCACTAACAATTGTTACCTTGCCATTCACTGTGGTAAGCATCCCTTCGTACAATGCAAAGTCGATACGAGCGGATTCGTACGCAATAACCCAGTGTTTGCTCATTTCAATGGTTCAAAACAGTACTATTGACGTACCAGATTAGTGGATCATTTTTTCCGCAAACACAGGAAAATTTATAGAAATCTCATAATCTTCGCTAAAGGATTAGGGACATATATTTTGGCGAGAGCACTGAAGAGGAATGGGAAGAGGAAAAAGAGGAGGAGGAGGAGGAGAAGGAGGAGAAGGAGAAGGAGAAGGAGAAGGAGAAGGAGAAGGAGAAGGAGAAGAAGGAGGAGGAGGAGGAGGAGGAGGAGGAGGATGAGGAGGAAGAGAGTGTAGAGGAGGAGGAGGAGGAGGAGGAGGAAGAGAATGTAGGGGAGGATGAGAAGGAGGAGGAGGAGGAGGAGGAGGAGGAGGAGGAGGAGGAGGAGGAGGAGGAGGAGGAGGAGGAGAGTATAGAGGATGGAATTACACGTTACACGTGGCAAAATATCAATATAATTAAGAGGATAATGTCCTCAATAACTTGAGGACATACACTACTCGTTCCCAGATCGTTATGCCAAAAGGTGACATGGGTTCCTACCCTCCCATCCCTCGGTCTAATACGCTGCAGGCGAAGCTCTGGGAAAATATTGTATTCTTTGGGGATAAAACAAAACTGAAAATATTCTATGAAAATAAAAGGAAAAGGAGGTTATTATATATATTAAGAAATATTAAAGGTATTGTTTAGAATTCCACAAAATCTACAATTCAATAAATTACTTCTTTCGCTGTTAATACAAAGTAGTGCAGTTATAGCAGTAGTATTAATACTAGTAGTAGTAGTAGTAGAAGTAGTGTTTCTTTTTGTTTGTTGTTGTTTGTTGTGTTGTTTTTGTTGTTGTTGTTGATGTTGCAGTGGTGGTGGTGGTGGTGGTAAAAGTACTACTAATATGCAGTGACGCAGTAGTAGTTTTTTTTTTTTTTTTCTATCATGTCATTTTTTATCTATTTTATTTTTTTAAAGTTCTAAGTGGGATTTGAACGCTGGCTTCCGACACTCAGTGCTCCCTAAACCGTCATTCTATCCACTGGGCCAGAGCAGCAGCAGCAGCAGCAGCAGCAGCGGTGTATATGTGTGTGTGTGTGTGTGTGTGTGTGGGTCGCGCACTGCTCCATCTATTTCCCGGGTAATCTTTCTCCGTACCCTCTCCCCACGGCGCCGACCATCCCCGCACCCTCAGGCTCCCGGCACCTTCCTCGCACCTTCTCGCCCCACGCCACGTCGGATGCTTCTTGTATATAGCACTCCTTCCCTTTGATTCCTAGTTCCCCTTTATTCTTCGCCAATCAGTCTTTCTTCAGGACTATAGCTTTTAACCATCTCCATACAGCTATGAATTATTTAGTGCTCTCTCTCTCTCTCTCTCTCTCTCTGCATCCCTCCTTCAGTGACGCTTCCCTCGCTTCCTCTTCCTCTCCCTCTTACTCCTCCTCTTCCCCCTCCTCCTCCTCCTCCTCTTCCCCCTCCTCCTCCTCCTCCTCCTCTTCCCCCTCCTCCTCCTCCTCCTCCTCCTCCTCCTCGTCCCTCCAGATTAATGAGTCCCCTATTCCACATATCAATTTAGGGAAGGCCCGCTCTCGTGCCCTCAAATCGAGAGTAATTAACGACACCTGCCGGACAGATACATTATTTTAGTGCCGGCTATAAGCAACGTGAGCCCTCCACCATACCCCATATATTCTTCTTGCTATGTATTTATACACCATGCCATTTTTTTGTCCTTCCCCCTTTTGCCGTAGTGTGTCAGTGGTGTGCTGGAGTCTCTTCAAGGTCAGGGTGGTGGTGGTGGTGATGTAAGGATTGGTTCGCTTGGTTAATTCTTTGACCGCTACGGTTTTTCCTTGAGCTTAAAATGATATGAAGGAAGTTAATACAGGGATTGCCAAGTTTTCCTTATTTTCTCATGTTCTTATGTAGAATACAGAAAAAAAAAACACCACTGATAACAAAAAGGTGTTATGGTATAATTAAAATCTTTCAGTGGATGTAGCTTATGTCTTTGTTTAGTGAAAGTCAAATAGTCAATCAAAGGGCACGTGTCACTGTGTCATTAGCAGGAAAGGGATTAAGTCTTATTTGTTAGTTCCCTGCGTCTTCGCATCCATCTGTCTGTTTCCTTCTTACACATCCCTGCTAATGAAACAATCGATATGTAGCTCATTATATAATTAAAATAGGGGATATAATTATGTTTTTCCCCGCTGCGTTACGTTACAGCACGAGTCACGGTATCATCGCGTGGCGTGCCGTGTTTATGGATATTGGCTGACGGCATGTTGTATCACGTCGCCCGCTGACTGATGGGGGTGTACGGCCGCAGTGCCATTGCTGGACCCCGCCAGGACGTACATGAGGTGAGGACACACACACACACACACACACACACACACACACACACACACACACACACACACACACACACACACACACACACAAACACACACACAAACACACACACACACACAAAGATAATTAGATGAAGATAGAAAAAACAGATAGGTACACACACACACACACACACACACACACACACACACACACACACACTTCCTATTATGATATTGTGTATTTAGTGAATAATTTTGTATGTAAGCCTCTGTATAAGATTTAAGTTCAGTTGCTTTTGTTCTGTACTGATTATCCTTACCGTACATTATCAATCTCCGACTGCCACGTTAATAATCGGTTTATTATTATTATTTTTATTATTATTATTATTATTATTATTATTATTATTATTACTATTATTATTATTATTATTATTATCATTATAACATTTTTTTTATGTAGGAAGGACACTGGCCAAGGGCAACAAAAATCCAATAAAAAAAATATGCCCACTGAAATGCCAGTCCCATAAAAGGGTCAAAGCAGTGGTCAAAAATTGATGAATAAGTGGCTTGAAACCTCCCTCTTGAAGGAATTCAACTCATAGGAAGGTGGAAATACAGAAGCAGGCAGGGAGTTCCAGAGTTTACCAGAGAAAGGGATGAATGATTGAGAATACTGGTTAACTCTTGCGTTAGAGAGGTGGACAGAATAGGGGTGAGAGAAAGAAGAAAGTCTTGTGCAGCGAGGCCGCGGAAGGAGGGGAGGCATGCAGTTAGCAAGATCAGAAGAGCAGTTAGCATGAAAATAGCGGTAGAAGACAGCTATAGATGCAACATTGCGGCGGTGAGAGAGAGGCTGAAGACAGTCAGTTAGAAGAGAGGAGTTGATGAGACAAAAAGCTTTTGATTCCACCCTGTCTAGAAGAGCAGTATGAGTGGAACCCCCCAGACATGTGAAGCATACTCCATACATGGACGGATAAGGCCCTTGTACAGAGTTAGCAGCTGGGGGCGTGAGAAAAACTGGCGGAGACGTCTCAGAGCACCTAACTTCATAGAAGCTGTTTTAGCTAGAGATGAGATGTGAAGTTTCCAGTTCAGATTATAAGTAAAGGACAGACCGAGGATGTTCAGTGTAGAAGAGGGGGACATTTATTATTTTCTTGTCGCGAACGTTTTCTCTCTCTCTCTCTCTCTCTCTCTCTCTCTCTCTCTCTCTCTCTCTCTCTCTCTCTCTCTCTCTCTCTCTCTCTCCCTAATCTTCCATCTACTATACTTTCAACTCACGTCTCTTATTCTCTCTCGCCGCTGTTAATCCCTTGATACCCTGCCATCCTTCCAGTTTTTCAAATTTATCTCTTTTCCTGTGTACATTCTCCAGTTCTTTTCCTTTTTAATGCAATATGATACGTCTGCATTCACTGTAAACCATTTTTTCAACGTTTGAATCTTTCGCTGTGTTTTGAAGACCACAAGAAATGTGCAATTTTTTGTGGTGTGATGAGGATCTTTTCCTGATGAAAGTTTTTTTTTCACATATTTTTTCCTCTGTACAATTGACATTATTATTATTATTTTTTGTATAACCACCTACATTCTTATTTTTTTGTCTGTTGTTTCACTTTTCATGATCTTTCTTTAATTTTATGTATTTTCTTATATTTCTGTTTTCTGAAAGGCTTCCTTGTATGAATAAACCATTCCGTTTGAAAATATTACACGCTGCAACTGGTTAATGTTTCACTATTTCATCCCAGCAGGAGTGATCAATAGCCTCGTCCCGGGGCTGCGGGGAAGGTGGCGAGACTTGGGACTGCGCCGCGAGAAAGCATTAAGGTCATTACATCAGCGATGATGAACCGCAATGCGACACGTAAAGATGAATGTGTTGAGTCTATACTTTAAGTGAGAGAGAGAGAGAGAGAGAGAGAGAGAGAGAGAGAGAGAGAGAGAGAGAGAGAGAGAGAGAGAGAGAGAGAGAGAGAGAGAGAGAGAGAGAGAGAGAGAGAGAGTATTAGTGGCAATCGGTTGAACGGGAAATGATGTGCAAACGGAGCCATCAGTGAGTGGGAGTCACGACGCTCCTTCTGATATGAGTCTCGCTGAGGTACGTGTGAATGCCAGTAGGAATAAATGAATGAATGACTGCTTGCACACTGACTCACTGAGAAGTCTTCGCATTACATACACAATGCTAAGCGTACGAATCTTGCTCTGTCGTTAATTATTTCGACATGATAACATTACTAGATTAAGTATTCTTATGCGTATTTGTAAAATGAAGGTAATGAAAATTTTAACGAAGGGTAAGATTAATAGAAAAGAACGGTATAAACATGCTCTTAAAAGATAGGATACCACTATTATGTTGACTGGGTGAGAACTAGACGCTTCTGCTACGAAAAGATGAAAATAGGTCAGATATTAGCTTCTTGCAGATGGAAAGGGAATTCAGACAGTCTTAAAAAGCAAGTGAAGGCCAAAGAGCTTATGGCAAAGAACGGCAGAAGTGAAGTACACATATTCACAAGGCTACAGTAGAAAAAAAAAAAAAAACGCTTCCTCAGTTGTCTCGTCCTCCGAGGGACAATTCTCTTCGAGAGCAGCTGAGATCATTAGGAAGTCCGCTGAGCTCCTGCTTCTGGGAACTGTCATTGGTTCTGATGAAAATATAGGGAGGAAAGAGAGCCTGTTCTTTGTATGTATTATGGTGGTGAATTAATATGTACGTATGTATATGTGCATGTATGTATGTATGTATGTAGATAGGTAGGTAGGTAGGTACGTACGTACGTATATGTAAATGTACGTATAAATTTTAAAGCTACAATTTTTTACCTCTTTTCTTCTCATAGCCACCATATTATCATTGAGAGAGAGAGAGAGAGAGAGAGAGAGAGAGAGAGAGAGAGAGAGAGAGAGAGAGAGAGAGAGAGAGAGAGAGAGAGAGAGAGGCGAAGAGTCCGTGTGCTTAGCGCCGAGTGATGAGCAGACTCTTTAGTGAGTGGGAGTAACGGCGCAGCTTCTGGTGTGCGAGTCCCGCTGATGTAATGTTTCTGTGAAAGAGAGCATGAATGAATGAGTCAATGAATATACGAACAAATGAATGAACGAAAGAACAAACGAACGAGGGAACGAATGAATGAATGAATAAATGAAAATATATTGAATGATCGAATCTTGCTCGGTCTTTAATCATTTCTGCGTATTAATGTTATCGTATTAAGTAAGTGTGTGTGTGTGTGTGTGTGTGTGTGTAGATGGCGCTGCTTGTTGTATACACTGGTGGTCGAGAGCTACACTACTATTTGCCTTTTTGTTAGGAAATTTGTCACCGGGGGATGAAATTACCACACCAAAAGCTGGGTTAATTTGGATGTCATGTCCGTGTGACATACAAGCACGAAACTCACATGTCATTTAGAAGGCTTGGTGGCCTTGCCGTAAACCTAAAAGAATTGGGGGTCACGTGTCTAGTATGACTGTAATAGCATTCGAGAGTGTGGCGAAATTCGACATTTTTAAGTCTAGCGAGTTCTGTATCAGTCAAGAGTAAACACTGAAATAATTTTCTGTTGTTTATAATTGGGATTTGTGGTATGTATAGAGCTGATACCTCCAATCACGCGCTGCCACTCGTGAGGCCACCAATTACGACTTTCCACGGTAGTTCAGTTATAATTTTCATTTGTTTTAGAGACACGTCAGGCATTATGATAGAGGCTCACTATCATTTGTTAATATGGCTACCCAGTGGAGGGAGGTGAAGCGAACAGTGCCAGCGTTCGGCAGGAAAAAGTCACTAAGTGGGATATTTAGCAACAGCAATATTTAAGATGCGATATACAGACGTAAAGAATAGGTTCCACATATTCATTAACGAAGCCGTCAAACTCTGCCCACCCCCATCGCCCTGAGAACCTCCACACCACATCGGTAACTCACATCAGTTGCTCACACCAGTAAGGCATAACGGTATAATTTTTGAGGTTCCTTGTTAGGTTAGGTTAGGTCATGCTAGGTTAGATTATGCCGGGTTAGATTAGGTTAACGTCCTAACGGGGGGAAGGGGTTACAGGGAGGCAGCCCCGAGCCTAGGTTACGTTAGGGAAAATTCGAAATATTAAGGGAAATTTCCTTATAATTTTGAACGCCCATATTTCAGTTATTTTTCATCCTCCCCCAAAACCCCTGATTCCCCATAGCCTCCCTAGCTTGTTTGAGGGGTTAGGGGGGATTGGAGGGATGGGGGAGTGGACCTCTTCTCAAGAAATACCAATAGCCGTATAAGGTGTCGGTGCACAGTGCTTGAGAGACAATGAGTTGCTGACGAGTGAAGTTCGTCTTATATGAGGACTTCTGTGTATTGGTGTCAGTTGTCCGCCATAACACATAAGCCAACTTGTTTCCCTCACGATTCCCTGTGGTAGAAGGAGCAAGCACTTTACTCGCACCCAACATTACCTGCAACGATGCCGAAGGTTCTGAGTGACCTGAGTTAACTGCAGCGTAACCGTTTGACAAGGCTGATAATTAATTGAGAGCATTCGACAGGACTGGAGCCGAAAGAGGTACTCGTTCACAACCTAACGGAGAAGATGAATAAGCTGGTTTCTGAAGTTATGGAGCTGAAGCAAGCCATTTCTGCGCGTGACAGCTTCATCAACAAAAGATATGACAAGCTGCAACATCAGGCAGATATGCAAGCTGAGATAATTGACAAACGACAACGGTCTTTAGAAGTCTTGGACCGGAAAGAGATAGAAAACATCATTTTAATAACTGGAGTTCCGGATGAAAATGTATGTTTGGTAGGTAAAACGTCTGAAGAAGGGAAATTCAACAAGATCTGAGCGAGCATGTGAGTCCGTGAAGAGATCCAATCATACCGGAGGCAGGGTGCCCGAGAAGACCACAACGCTAGGCGCCCCAGCAAGCTCGTCCGTGACAGGATCCTGGACAAGACGAACCTACTCAAGACAGCAGGAGAAGAATTCAGCAGAATTTCGTTAAAAAGGACGTTCATAGCAGTATTAGGAAGGAGTGCAGGAGGTTTCACGACGCAGAGAGGGCAGAAAAGGAGCGGCCTGAGAAAGCTGGATGTGTCATACGCCTCGAGAGAGGAAGATCGGCCCGCGATGGGGCCGTGATCGACTTATGTAACCGCAGTTTTTTTTAGAAGGACCACAGCGAGCAAGGAAAGAACATTATATCATGGAATATAAACGGTTTAAAAACTAAATTAGAGAAAGAGTAATTGAACTTTTGTATAATCATTATATAATAAGTTTAAATGAGGTGAAGACTCCATTGCCTATCTCACTCCCTGGATACGCAAACTGTCGGAGTATTGTACGTGGATCAGGTGAGCAAAGGGGTAATGTGTTATTCAATAAAAACCATGTTTCGGAACTTATTTCGAGTGTGGACACGAACGTAGAGGACCAAATCTGGATCCAGCTGTGAGGTGCACCAGGTAGTCTGTTTGGGATTTGTTATATATCTCCCTGTGATTTAAAGTACTTTTCACATGAGTCATTTTTATCTATCCAGGGGAAAATAATGTCAGATGGTTCCTGTAAGAAGTGTTTCATATTCGGAGACATCAATACCAGGTTTGACAGTTCCGTGCGAGTTGCCAGAGCTCATAGATTTACCCGACCACGAAAGGTATTCGTACCCCAGCTGGCTGATGATGTACATCTACCTAATGATAATGCCTTTTTATTGTCAACTATATGTACGGAGTGTAAGCTGTTAGTAGTAAACAATCTCAAGACACCATACCAACATTTCCATGGAGGCAAAACATTCAGAAAGTGATAAATGGTTATGTGAATTAGATGTATGTGTAGTGAGCTCCTCGACGGTAGATAGTGTGGAAGTTCTCGGTGTTTCACGATGAATCTCTGCCGTCGGATCACGCACCGTTAAGTATCAAAGTGTCACTACCAGGTGTGGATATAGAGGGCGTCCTAGATCGTGTCCATCACTTGGGAGAACGCGCAATGAGCCATGGATGGTCACTCATTGACAGTGGATGTGTTAAACCTGTAGCGTGGACCAGTAAATTCGCCAAGACCCAGGTGATGTCTTATTTAGTAACATTCAGCCTGCAAGCACAGTTTCATTACCACCAGACAAACAATACATATACATAATTCAACAACACATTGGATTTGTAATATTATACAACATGAGAAGCACAACTGCTAATAATTCCTACTTACACCTTGGCGCCCCTGTACACACAACACGATCTAGAATCCACTACCCATAACTCATAGCTGACCAGACAATGTCCTGAAATAAATAACTTGCTCTAATTTCAACTCTACACAACCTGCACCACATGTAACCACCATATAATCATACCCAATCAGCCAGTCACGAACACAGTTAACCTAAATCTTATCCATAATGCACAATCCAATATCCAGATACAACTTGGGTAGCAACTTTCGTACCTGCCATAAGCTCCACGAAATGCACAGCTCCACGAAATGTCCACGAGTCCGCTCACTACTAACCCACTTCAAGGCACAGCGTGGAGTGTTGAGACGTGGGTAGGTGGAGCGTCGCCACGTACGATTCCTAAAATGCCTTTGCCACGTAAGCCTCCCATAATTCTTAACAAGCGCGAACCTAAGCTGCCTTACATAGTGTTAGTACAATTAACACATAAAATAACATGTACATCTTACACTCCCGCCACCAACAAAAATTTATTTGCAATTTTATTCTTCCACGGGAAATGACACAACAACTTTGTGGGCAGAACGCTTAATTAACATGTCTTGTTTATTTTTATACTGATGCCCTGGTTTTAATGCTTTATATCTTAATGTTACATCTCTTACTCTACCATCTTTACCAGGAGTTGCTATGACAACTTCAGCCATCTTCCAAGTACCCTTTACTACATTACTGTCTTGTACAAGTACAATATCTCCTCACCTTAAGTTTCTACATTGTGTGTGCCATTTCTGCCTTATTATGAATGTGGGAAAATAGTCTAGTTGCCATTTTCTCCAAAAGGATGTTACTGTCTGAATGGGGTCAAAACTGTCCTTTGAGTTGGGATTCTCATCCCACGGTCCAGCAGGAACTTTGATACTAGTTCGCCCCAAAAGCAGATCATTCGGGGAAAGGTAGCTACACAGGTTAGGGTCACAGCCGGGTTTCAGAGCAATTGGCCGCCCATTCATCAAGTTTCATATTTCAAATAAAGCTGTTTGCAGTTAACTGAAAGATAGCACAATATTATTAACAGCCATGACAATACATCTCTTTACTGATTTGATAAGGGATTCGCTGCATCAGTTTTCTGAAGGGGCGTCTACTGCTTTGTTGAAACTCCACTGTATTTCAAAATTGCTGCCAAAATCTGTGATTTGTTTTTTTTATCCCATTTCTTGGTCAATTCCCTTAATTCCTTATTAGCTGCAACTAGTTGAGTGCCCCCATCAGAATGAATTCCTTTGGGGAATCCTGTTATTGAGACAAATCTATGCAAAGTTGATAAAAAACTTGTGTCATAGCCCTCCACCAAATCTAGATAAATAGCTCGCCTCACCATTTAGTTGAATATTATTCCGTAAACCTTTTTCCTTGAACGACACTTTACAGTATCTTTCACCAGGAAGGAGACCAAGCAAATCAATGGAAGTATTGAAAAATAGAGGTGCTGGTTGTAGCTTCTCAAGGGGGCACTAACCCATATACTGTTCTTTATATTTCTTTGCTAGTTTGCGACAAGTGACACACATTGAGCTATTATAGATCTTATAAGCTTACGTGCACCAGGCACCCAGAACTTTGACTGGAGTTTTGCTAAGGTAACTTCTATATCGGCATGATCTATTTCATGGAGCTACACAGGTTGTACATACAACCTGGTAAATGGATGATTCTTAGGAATTAATAGGAATGATTTCGCATTCTTGTTATCTTTAAGCCAATGTGCTATCCTTTGGCCAACACACTTCTCTCTGTCTTCATTAACAATCGGACCTCCGATATCGACATTCCCAGTCCTCAGGCAGATGGTCTTGAATGTTTGAATGTGTCTTATCCATACAATTTCTGCTTTAACCACATCATCCGCATACAGAGATAAACCAATTCTCATAAATGATCTCATTTCTATTTCTTTGAGGATCCTGGCTGTGACTCTCAATAGTTTGTTGTAATTGCTCAAGTTGTTTACATCAGTCACATTAAGTTCACCTTTGCAAGAATAATTTGAGGCACGAGCTGATACAACGTCAGGAAATTCACAGTTACATGTTTGGCTGATCGGCCATTCACAAATAGGCAGAGTCATAAAAGGTGGACCATTCTGCCATAAAAAATTAGAGTCTAATGATCTGAAATGTGTAGGTCTTGTGGTTAAGTCTGCAGGATTATAACCTGATAATATACAAAATCATTCCTGAGGGTTGGTTCGAGTCTGAATCTCTGCCTCATTAGATGTACTGGATTCTTTGTTTAGCTGAGCCTTTACATTGGCAGAATCAGTGATGTGTAAGACTGAACCAATATCCATGTCTAACTCCTCCTCAATCATAGTTCTCAGTCGACTAGCTATTAGAGCACCACATAATTCTAGTCAGGGAACAGTAAGTTGACGAGTGGGGGCAATTGTTTTTTGCAATCAAATATTAATTTTACTTGAATAATAATTACTGTTGAGTTTCCACTTCAAATATGCATATGCACCATAAGCCAGATTACTGACATCAGCAAAAATAACAAAAACAAGATTGTCAACAGCTCTATCTGGTTTCACAAATCTGGAAAATGTTAATGTTTCATGATCATACATTTCCTTAAAAATTTATTTCCACCTATTGTATATACATTCAGAAATCGGCTCATCCCAGATAGACATTTGTTCTTTATTTCCTGAACTGCAAACCTTAAGCATCACAAGTTCTCACATGAGCAGCTTAGCCCTTAGAGTAAAGGGTATAACAAACTCAAGGGGATCGTAGACAGCTGCAGTTTGACTGAGAACCATCCTCCTGGTTAAGATGTCTGGAAACTTATTTTCAATTTCAGGTCTTTGTAAGGGAGGGTCAACCTTATATTTCTCCCTTTCTTGGAAAATTTACGTTAATTTTAAAGAAGAATAAATCACTTTTGGGGTTCCAGTTCAGGCCTAATATTATTCCCTTGTTACTATCTAAAAATTTTAGTGCACTATCCCCATTGGTTTCACCTGATATAATTCAGTGTATATCCTAGAAGCCTCCTTCCTTCAAAATGTTCTCAGTTTCAGTAATTATTCTTTTGGCTTCATCAACCGTTGACATGCTTGATAGCAAATCATCCACATGAGAATTTCTAGCTATTACCTCTAGAGCTGTAGGATGGGATTTGTTCATTTCTGCAATTTTACGCAATGGCAACAATGATATAATTCCACTTGGCCTGTCACCAAAGGTTACTGTGGTGAGCACATAATGGTCAGGCTCTCTGTTGACCTCTTGATTCCTCCATAAAAATCTGTGAGTGTGTTGGTCTAGTTCTGATATTTTCACAGAACTATACATCTTAATATCCAATGCAAAGGCTAGTTCAAGCTGACGATATCTCATCAATATGACAACCATATCATTAGCAATATCCGAACCTTTAGCTTGATAGTCATTAAGAACATGTCCAAGATAAGATGATGATGAATTAAATACATTTCGTAATGGAGTAGAAGCTGAATGAGGTCTGTGGACTTCATGGTGAGGAATATAATGAACCGGACCTTCATAATTATTTTGTATTTGCTTGACTTTCTGGGAACATCCCTGTTAACCATATGCATAATTTGTTAATTACACCTTTGCGAGTATTCAACTCTTAGCTTGATTAACCTTTTCTCATTTGATTAGCCTGGCATTAGTAAAAGAAAAGTTGTTGGGAAGATTATCAGGGTTTTTAACCCATGGGTAACGAGCAATCCAACACTTGCTATCTGCATTATACTCAAGACCTCTCTCAACTTGCATCAACTCTGTTTCTTCTTTCAAGTTGTATTTTCCGTTCAACGAGCACTGTCCACACTTGCATCCGCTACATTTATGTGCGCATGAATTACCAAAGTTCTCAATAAAAAAAATGTGCAACTAACTGAGGGGATAATTCTGGCTTGCACTGGGGTATTATATCATTAATCTTTATCTGTTTGTTTATGTAACTGATTTGCATTGTCGAGCAGTTTTGTGACTTTTTTCTTATCAGATGATGGAAGTGTCCCTCTTACATATGAATAAGAATGGTGTACGGTTACAAAATATGGACTGCAGATGTACGATAGATTGTGAAACAGATATTTCTAAGTTGTGATATATGAACTGATGGTGACTGTAGTGCTTACTATGGTCAGTAAAATAAACTAACTGCGCCCGCGCGCGCCTGCGTAAGTATAAAATGAAGAAAAGAGATAATTAAAATTTTGTCGAAGGTAAGGAAACAGACAAAGTTTCTTGACACCTCCTCAACTTTTCTTCACTAATATCTGTAAAATTTGCGGTCTTTCATCTAATTTTCAATCTGTAGAACATCACATCTCTACTAAACCTTATCTTTTTTTCCTCGATGAAACACAGGTGTTTGAGGCAACTGACAGTAACCCCTTTTCTGTTCCCTCCTATTTTCTCTATCATCATTTTCAATCCAAATCTGGATGTTACGTCTATGTGCGCAACGACTTAACCTACTCTTGTGCCAACGCTCTTGAATATTCCGAGTTTTCCACCATCTGGCTATAAGAGCCACTCTTAAACTAAATTTATCTGTGCTGTATACCTCTCACCTAACTCCTCTGACTATGAAAAATTCTTTGACTACTTAATTTCCAAGGTGGAGCACATTCTGACTCTTCCCTTTTGCGGAGATCTCCATTCTTGGAGACTTCGTTGCTCACCACCAGGTTTGGCTTTCCTCTCGCTTCACTGATCTAGTCTTCAACTTTGCTATCCTCCACAACCTAGAGCAACTGGTGCAACACCCTACTCGTATTTCTGACCGTATTGGGGATACCCCAATATTCTTAATCTTTTCCTGACCTCTAATCCTTCTGCTTATGCTGTCACCCTTTCTTCTCTGTTGGGCTCCTCCTATCACAATCTCATATCTGTATCTTGTGCTATCGCTCCAATTCCTCCTTAGGATCCCCAAAGAGGAGGTGCCTCTGGTGGTTTGCCTGTACTAGTTGGGGAGACCTGAGGAGGTATTATGCTGATTTTCCTAGGAATGACTACTGCTTCCGTGTCAGAGACCCGTCTCTGTGTGCCGATCGCATAACAGAGGTGATGGTGTCTGGCAAGGAGGCGTACATTCTTCTCTCTCTCTCTCTCTCTCTCTCTCTCTCTCTCTCTCTCTCTCTCTCTCTCTCTCTCTCTCTCTCTCTCTCTCTCTCTCTCTCTCTCTCTCTCTCTCTCGACCTCAACCTTCCAAACCTTGTTTTAACACAGCCTGTCCTCGTGCTATACACGATAGAGAGGTGACCCACAAAAGGTACTTCAGCCTTCCATCACCTTATTCTCATGCGCCTTATATTTCTGCCCGGAATCATGCCAAGTCTGTCCTCTAACCAGCCGAAACTCCTTCATTAATAGAAAGTGTCAAAATCTTTCAATATCTAACTCGTGATCTCTGGCACCTAGCCAAAAACATCTCCAATAACTTTGCTTCTTCATTTTTTCCTCCTTCATTTCAACCTGATGGCACCACTGCTGTCTCATGTATCTCTAAAGCTGAACTCTTCGCTCAAACCTTTGCTAAAAAAAATCTACCTTGGACGATTCAAAGCTTGTTCCTCCCTCTCCTCCACCTTCTGACTACTTCATGCTACCTATTAAAATCCTTCACAGAGATGGTTTCCATGCCCTCGCTGGACTAAATCCTCAGAAGGCTTATGGACCTGATGGGGTCCCTCCTATTGTTCTTCGAAACTGTGCCTCGTGCTTGCACCTTGCCTAATCAAACTCTTTCAACTCTGCCTATCAACATCTACCTTTCCTCCTTGCTGGAAGTTTGCTTACATTCAGCCTGTTCCTAAAAAGGATGACCGTTCTAATCCCTCAATCTACCGTCCTATTGCTTTAATTTTCTGACTAAATTTTTAAAATTTATCCTCAACAGAAAGATTCTTAAACATCTTCCACTTCACAGCCTTCTATCTCATCGCCAGTATGGGTTCCGTCAAGGCTGCTCTTCTGGATTTGCTTACTGAGTCTTGGTCATCCGCTTTTAGAGATTTTGGTGAAACTTTTGCTGTTGCTTTAAACATATCAAAAACTTTTAATAAAGTCTGGCACAAAGCTTTGATCTCCACACTATCTTCCTACGGCTTCTATCCTTCTCTCTGTAACTTCATCTCAAGTTTCCTTTCTGACCGTTTTATTGCTGTTGTGGAAGACGGTCACTATTCTTCTCCTTAATCTATTAACAGTCGTGTTCCTCTGGGTTCTATCCTGTCACCCACTCTCTTCCTATTATTTATCAATGGCGTTCTAAACTAAGCTTCTTGTCCAATCCACTCCTACGCTGATGATACTACTGTGCACTTTTCCACCTCTTTTCGTAGACGTCCAACCCTTCAGGAAAGAAACAGTTCACGCAGGGAAGCCACTAAACACCTGGCTTCGGGTCTCTCTAAAATTTCTGATTGAAGTAGAGCAAACTTCAATGCCTCAAAAACTTAGTCCCTCCATCTATCAACTCGACACAACCTTCCAGACAACTACCCCCTTTTCTTCAATGACACTCAATTGTCCCCCTCTTCTACACAGAACATCCTTGCTTTGTTCTTTACTTATAATCTTAACTGGAAACTTCACATCTCATCTCTAGCTAAAACACCTTGTATGAAGTTAAGTGTTCTGAATCCCCACCGCCAGTTTTTCTCTCCCCTCCTCCCCCACCCAGCTGCTAACTCTGCACAGGGGCCTCATCTACCTATGTATGGAGTATGCTTCACATGTATGGCGGAGGGGCTCAACTCATACTGCTATTTTAGACAGGATGGAATCAAAAACTTTTCGCCTTATCAACTCCTCTCCTCCTTCAGCCTCTTTCTCATCTTCTGACTGAAGACTGAAGACTGAAGACTGTCTTCAGCCTCTTTCTCATCGCCGCAATGTTACATCCCTTGCTATCTTCTACCACTATTTTCATGCTAACTACTCTTCTGATCTTGCTAACTGCATGCCTCCCCTCCTCCTGCGGCTTCGTTGCACAAAACTTTCTTCTTTCCCTCATCCCTATTCTGTCCACCTCTTTAATGCAAGAATTTACCAGTATTCTCAATCATTCATCCCTTTCCCTGGTAAAGTCTGGAAATCCCTGCCTGCTTCTGTATTTTCTTCTTTCTATGACTTGAACTCTTTCAAGAGGGAGGTTTCAAGACTCTTATCCTTCAAATTTCGATGATTCTTTTGACATCTCTTTTGGGACTGGCACTTCAGTGCGATTTTTCTTTCTCTTTTTTTGTCTCCCTTAGCCAGTGACCATCTTGCGTAAAAAAAAAAAAAAGACCAAGGTGGTATAATCATGTTCACGGAGGAGACACGCACACAATCACACACACCCACCCACCCACACACACACACACACACCCACCCACACACACACACACACATACACCACTATTGTACTAAGAAACTGAAAGGCTTCTGGCATGAAAAGACAAAAACGATGTGAAGAGAAACTCACTGAAGTTAAAAAAAAAAAAAAAGGATGAGGGGTCTGTAGGAAAGCAGATAAAGGACAAAGCAAAAACAGTAAAAATCATAAAAAAAAAAAAAACAAGATAAAAAATGTACGTGGGATTATAAGAATGCGGGGAACAACAAGAATTCCCGTTGTTGCCTCGTCTCTTAGAGGTCGACCCCCAGCAAGAGCTAAGATCATTAGGACTCGCCAAGCTCGTGGTTGTGGTGACTGTGGGAGAGTTAGATGAAGACATGGAGACTAAAGTAAGTCTGTTTTGTGTACGTCTCGTAGTGATGTGTTCCTTTATGTTTATACTCATACATCTAGCACAGTTTCTTCGTCTTTCTTTCTGCTCTCCGTCCTCAAGCGGATAAAGAATATGAAGATGGAGTTATTAAGGAGTTCTACGAATATGTGTATGTGTATATAAATCGAAGTATGTGTTTATATATTAATAGCTATTACTTTTTCCCTTCTCACAGAAAGGTAAAAATGGAGAGAGAGAGAGAGAGAGAGAGAGAGAGAGAGAGAGAGAGAGAGAGAGAGAGAGAGAGAGAGAGAGAGAGAGAGAGAGAGAGAGAGAGAGAGAGAGAGAGAGAGAGAGAGAGAGAGAAAATATCATCAAGCACACTTTCCACACAAGACGACGCCTCATTTCGTTACTGTGACACACAGTTTTTCGACACTCGGCTTCTCCAAACTGTTAGGAGACGAAAAACGGAATGGGTCAAGGATGCCAACTTTTCTTTCCTCAGAGCCAAAGTACCACCTGTCAGCTGGAATGGCCGGCACATCTTTGTAGTGAGACGTTACGGGTCCCTTCCTACTTCTTTACTCGTGGGTACTTATCTTTCTGGCAACGAAAAAAAAAGAGTACCATAAAGACGGTGAAATATGATGCCACTAGATTACCGTTGTAGCTTCTCTCAGTTATCGATGCTTTGCCTTGTGTCGCATTGGATCGTGCTATAATTCAAGTGTCAATAAAAGGGGTCGTTTGTTAAGTTTCCGTGTGTTTACTTTTAAAGTCCGGAGTAAGGACAGGAACCAAAAAGGAGAAAGGGATGAATGAAGACGATGATCATGGTGAAATGGAGAGGAAGACGATAATGGGGAAGATGAGAAAAATAATAAGATGCTTCTGTTACTGATGTTTTTAATAATGACAGTAGTAGAGAAGTAATAGAATAATTACCACACACACACACACACACACACACACACACACACACACACACACACACACACACACACATTATACATATTACTGCGAGCTGGACAAGACAAAACATGACCCGTGCTCTTAGTGTGATGAAGGCCATAAATTTTCCTTTTTCTCTCCCCCCTTCATGGGCACTTCACGTTGTCCATAATTCCCTCATCCCCGCCGCTGCACGAGACGCGTGATGGAGGGCGACGAGGAAGTGGGAGGCGCAGTGAGTAGCCGAGGAGAAAATAACATATTCTATTTTCGGTCTGCTTACGGGTAAATCAATATAATTCAAGTAGGTATTAGTTTGAAGGATGAGGTACTTTCCAAAAACATGCCAACAGAGGTGGGAGTTCATCATTTTCTCAATTTCTCTCTTGCTTTACTTTATCATTTTCTACTACACGTGATTTACTTGTAGAGGCATGTACCTCAGGCAGCCTTGTTATATATCGGTAAGTGTCATGGTATTCGTTGTAATTTTGTAGTCTTGAGTCTGTTGTGTAACGAACACTAGAGTAGATTAATTTGTCTTTATCCAAGAAGGAAAATCCTATTTCGATTGTGTTTGACAATATTTAAAAAAAAATTGTTACAAGACCAACAATCTCCTGTATATTCTCTTGTAAACGTATACCTGCTGAATTACGGACTGTAGATTAATCAATCTTTTACCCTCGAAAGGAAATCTTAGTTCGATCTCAAATGTTGACAGTAACTGTATACATCTCTTATACACCATCACTTCTCCCGGTATCTGTTCTTCTTTAACCTTACGTTTCTTGAATTACAAGAACTAGAGTAGAGATTCAGAGTTAATCTGAATCTACCATCGAGCAACATTGCCACTTCAATTGCAAGTATCTGGCAGTAACTCTGTAACTCTGTATCTACAAGTCTCCTAGTGTTTTCTATTTCGTAATATTGTAGTCTTGGGTCACCTAAAATTACGAAAACTAGAGTTGATTGAAAATGTATATTAGTTTCACTCGTAATGTTTGGCAGGAAGTTTACACACTCGCTACAGACCAACGAGTGGTATTTGTTCTACCCTTGTAATGTGTCTTATGAATTACGAAAACCATAGTAGACTGAAGTTTCCTTATCCTTAAAAAATAGATGTTCAAATGCAAGACCACGACAGATAAGCAGGTGACGTACGGAAACCAGAATAAGTAAGACGATAAAATGCAGAGAGAAGATAAGGACAATAAATACAGCAAAGCACCGGCACTCCATTAGGCACAAAGAAGAATAAGGAGAGCAACCCTTCCCTAAAGATACATTCGTATTCTGTCGTAAAAACCTCTTGCATAAAAGTACATAAACCGATGCCTTTACGATAACTGTACTGCACCATGGCTCATTCTTACTAGTGAGGGTACAGACACTACATTCCTGCACGCACACATACACGCACGCAAGCATACGCAAGTAAAAGAATGAATACAAATTTCTTAGGAGTACGTATTTGACTGAGTCTCTCTCTCTCTCTCTCTCTCTCTCTCTCTCTCTCTCTCTCTCTCTCTCTCTCTCTCTCTCTCTCTCTCTCTCTCTCTGAATAGCCACAATTAAATTCTAAGCCCAAGTATTAATTACTGAAGGGAAACTAAATAGACAGAGAGAACCAGAAAAGCAAAACAGACGGACGAACACACACACACACACACACACACACACACACACACACACACACACACACACACACACACACACACACACACACAGAAATCGGATATTTTCAAACATATAGCTCAACAAAACCCTCGCACTGTATATCAAAACACACACACACACACACACACACACACACACACATATTCAAACTTTCTTTTTTTGCACTTCACTCCCCTGACAAGGATGTAATATCGTAACAGAGGCCTCGCGCACAGAACAGAACGCTACACAATACCGCCAAGGGGCATACACTCGGGTACACAGGTCCGCCCTCACCCTCCTCCATGCCAGAATGTCGCTCCAGGCGCCAGGTGAGGGCACGTGTTATTTAGCCATATTTCTTTCCAAGTTATGCGATTCATTCTTCTTGGCGACTTTCATTTGCTACAGAACTTGTGAATGCCTTTCTTCTTCCCGATTCTGTAATGGAGTTTGTTCCTTTCTTCACTAAGGGAATGGACGTCCACTGGTTCTTGCTTCGTGGTGGGATGAGGGCAGCAGGATGAAGACAACAGACCCAATACGCGTGTCTCACCAGTCTTTCATTTCCGCAAGCACAAAACTCGCGAAACAATTTACTTGGTTGCCTCAGAGAAAATGCTGCTTGAATGTTGCTGAAGCTTCAGACGCAAGATTCTTCATTACGCGTCCGGTGGGCCGTGCACGAGCCGCTGCTCAGCCATGCACGGCGGCGGCCGATCAATCATGCACGATCCAGTAATGGACCACACGCGGCCCCATCACGCGCCTCTTTACATCATTGGCCACGGGGGAATGACCTTGAAAGACTTACTCTTTTCGTGAAAATTATTGCCTATCCGAGTAAGAGAATATATGGGCCTGAAAAACACGCTGTACGCTTGGTAACACAAGAGCGAGGCAGAATAAGAATGAGTTTACTTTTCCGTGAGTTCAGTTTTTCTTTTTCCTCTTTCTGTGATCTAAGCTTAGCATGAAATCTCGACTAAATAAAACAGAATAACACTTACATCATCGGGCGGCGCGATTCCTTTGGTCTTTTGGTGCAGCATATCGCCCACACGATCTACAAAGGAAAATATATCAAATAACTGTGCAGCCAAAGTCTGACATATGACCTGCAGGCAGCGTTTTGGCTCACGAGTGTGGCTTGTGACACTCTATTGTGAACACACTGAATACATGCTGGAAAAGCGTTAGTTCAGAGTTGAACTTTAATATATTTTTTACTGCGTTTATTTAAATATAGATTACTACAATTCTAGCACGAGTCCAAAACATATTTAATTCTAGCACGTCGAGTGTCAAATATTACAACACTGACCTGCGAAGCTCTTACATTTGTAAAACGTCATACATCTCTTTTTATAAGACTAAGCCATGATAAAAGTGACAAATAACGAATAATAACTGAGAAGATCGCAAACACAATACAGTAAAGAAAATCAAAATGAATTGGCAGGAGTAACAAGTGAACGCCTTGACGGTGAATACTGCCCTGGCAAGTTGTAATAGATGTGGTGGGAGAGAGGAAACAGTTGCTGGAGAGATGAGAAAAGGCTGAAGTGACGAAATGAGGGTGGGGTGGACAGGAATGAACTGGTGAGGGGAGGAATCGATGGGAGAGGAGGGCGACGTGATGTCGCACGGAGGGCGAATGGGGTGTAGGTTCGAGTATGGCGGTGCGTGAGTGTACAGTTCCAGAGTGAACTGAGTGCTGAATGTTAAAGGTCACCCTACAAACAAACTAAAACATATCCACTAAAACATCTACTCTGCATCGCTTTAAATACATCAATGGTGAATTAACATGAAAGACAACGTCCCCACTGCATTTTTACATACACATGTCCATAGTACTGATGCCATACTATATTAAATGTTCTACTGGAATTTGTGACATCAGTGCTCGGAACAACTGTACACTGATAGTCGAACTCTGGTAATGACTAAAGACCTACACGATGACCGAAGGCCGGGACGCAATAGACGAGGACTGTATGCATTTGGTTCAGGATAGAGTGTTGTGTGCTGGGGACGTCACATTACTATTGTATTGTTGGAGTTACTACTAGTTCATCTCCCGGCCTGATGATACTGGCGTCCCATCAGCTACAGGACAACTGGTACGCATCACGCTGGCGACTTGGCGCGAGGACCGTAAGCCAGGGTCGTGCCTCGTTAGCACGGGGACCAGCCCAGACCAGTGATGCTGCTCTCCACGTCCATTAGTCTTCCCTCAGGGATGCACTGCGACTAAGTTGACATGATTAAATTTCTGGCCCCTCACAACGTTCGCGCCCAGGACAACGGCGGGAGTATTCAATCAGAAGCCATTTGGCGGGTGGCCGGGCTGGTTGCGAGCGAGGGCGAGGGACTCATAATACAGTCATGCAAAGTCAATGTTCGCCAAACTGTTGTGTGGGTGGGAATTAGTCTATAAAGACCTAAATAGAGAAAGGAATGGGTATTCTTTAGCGTTAAAGAGAAATTCTAGTGAGCGACGGCAATGTAAGAGTTTAAGATAAAACAAATATGAGAAAAGTTTGTTTAATATACGGATGGTAAAACAAACAGCTGTTCTCTCAGTGGTCGAGGCCGTGGGGGCGCAACTCCTCGCCACCCTGCGTCGAAGAGGTGACTGAGGTAGACAGCGTCGCACCCCGAGCGGAGCCTCACTCCCTTCCCGGCTGCCGCACCGAGTAGGCTGGCTGGCGGCGCGCTCAGTGGAAGTCCGACGGTGCTCATTGCTGCGTCCGTGCTCAATATTTAATAATTGTGTGACAAAACAGTGTTGCTCTGGAAAACGTTATATAATATACTTGCTTTTGAAAATAACAAAAGAAAAAAATATCGGCGTGTCAGAGGGCTGTGTGTGGTGTGTGGGGGCAGCTGTGCCTGTGCTGACGCCCTGCTGTTGGAAGGGGCGGTGCTGACCCAGCCACCGCCAGCTGACCCACCAGGACCTGTTGCCAGTCAGCGTAGCCGCTGGTGAGTAAGAAAAAAAAAAACAATTTATGTTTAGAAATTACTCTGGTTTCAATTTCAATATTCATATTAATGTCCCTAAACATAATACCGCAAATTTATTTATGTATACATTTATTAAGTTTTGTTTTAAAGGAAAAGCATAATTTCCAGTCTTTGGAGCAAGAAATATCTTCAGCTGCTTTACTTTTCCACATGCCGAAAAGAAAATACACAACAAGTTTGGTTTTGCTCCTGCAGCCTAAACTTTAATAATTTTTACATACATACTCGCATATCTTTTCCGAACACGACCAGACACTCTCTTGCATTATAATTTACCTGAATTTTCTTAGAAGGTTTAAAGTGTTGAAAATGTGGTTGGAAGAGAGACCAGGCACACCACACGACCATTAAGCGAGAACACGACTCACGAAGCCTTTCAAAAATTACACATTCAGCGGACGTTCGCGCACGCTGAACCGCTACACATCGGAACACTTCCCGACAAACGACAAACAATACACAGTTAGATGAGGCACATAATCAGGTCCAAACGCTGGAAAAGAGTGTATGGCTTTGCCTGGCCCCCTTTGCTTCAGGCATACAGCAGCCAGCCTCTGTTTTACCCTCGCTCTGACTCACTAGTAACAGCTTGTCTTGATGGCGTGGAATAAAGGGGTGAATGTGCAAGTGAATACTGTGTTTGAATACTATAATACTGTTTTGCTGCTCTAGTTTTTCTTTTGACTTGTACGGTGTAACTCTTTAGATTTATGTGTTGAAATTGTGATACGTAAATGCATGCATACTCGTAAATACACATACTGTATAGACATATATGCTCACACACACACACACACACACACACACACACACACACACAGACACACACACATTTTGCAAAGAGAAAGGAAAACGAAGGTAAATGTTTGCACACCAACACACGGCACCCTCTCCGTCGCTCGCCGTCACCCACAGCTGTTCGCCACCCCTCAATGGCGACCTTAATGTGGGTAAATAAATAAATAAATATACCGGAATAATGAGGCAAAAGTTTTCCGTTTCCCTCGCAGGATATGACAGCTGAGAAAACATTAGTATAAATAATGCAAGATGACGATATGAAAATAAATAATTAAATGAATAAACTTAATTTATTTTGAAATGTGTGGAAAGCTTGAACGAGTTGTCAGCTTGAAGATCAATTTTCATTTTAGCATAAACTCGATGGTTCAAGTAACTCAAAATTAAAACCAATGGAAACGCACTGAAATAAGCTGTTGGTAAATAAACTTGTATACCACAAAAAAGAAAAAAAAATATGGAAGGAATCATAAATGCTTCTTTCTTACGAAGGTTGAGGTGCGTGACAATGCTCAGGTTACCTTAACAGATCACCCAACACGTGTGCGCCCTCAGTGGGACTCGCGAAGCCTTGCGTTTTAAACATTTTATTAAGTTACAACATATTAAAAAAAAAAAAAAAAAGATATTCTGCGAAAGATGAAAGGTTGGAGGAATAAAGTATGATTCATCATTCTTTCCTTTTAGAGACGTCGTTCCAAAGACTAAGTGTTGTTACAAATTTTCCTAATGTAGAGTCAACGTGAAATGCAGTGCACAACAAAATAAAACATTGTACGGGAAACGAAAAATTAAAATGCCCCATGAATAAAGCATGAATCTCTTCACTCAACCGTGACACGGCTCAGCTGAAAGACGAAAGGTAGTTATAACTTTTCTTGATGGAATGCATCGCAAAGCAATGCATTCTGCCGCCTATAAAAGGTTAAAAGGTCCCAGGAACAAATGAATCACCACACAACTCTTTTATCTGTCCAGAGTAAATGTAGTTACAATAACTGATGAAAAAAAGGCAAACCATTACAGGACTGTCAAAAGGGCCATCAACGAATGTCGAGAACATATAAATGTTTCGACGCGCGGGATTAAAAGCTTATCGGATGATCTTGGGAAGCCATTGTTGGGTGAGGGTTAATTTTTCTGCCAACGGTGTCATCAGCTTACGGAGGGACAAATCTTCTTCCCGATATTCTGATTTTTTTTTATTAAAGCTGAATCTGTTCTGACATGGCTGCTGTTGTTGCCACTCCGGGAGGGAATGAGTGGAGAGAGAAGGAACGAGGAAGCGAGAATGAGGCAGGGAGAGGAGGGAGGAAAGGAGGATGGGGAGGCAGGCACGCAGGCAGGGAAGTGTACGAGGCAGGGAGGTGAGTGTAGGGTTACTGTTAAAGTGCATCTTGTGAAACCAGAGGAAGAAAGGCGTCCTCTCGTGACCCTCATTCACTCATTCAAGCTGACATTCTTTCCCCTCACACACACACGCTAACCTAATCAGTGCCCGGCATCCAATTTCTCTATTAGCAGAAGCGTTTAGTGAAAAGCTAAGAAAATAAGAAAAAGAAGACTATCTCCTTCACAAGCAGATCCTTATAGTTTTGTGTCTTTGATGATGACACTACTCTTGAACTCCACTCTACTCTCCTGTACTTACTGATTTACACGACACGAACTTATTCTTTTCTTCCTCTTCACTAGCCAAGACCTCTTCCTCTCACGTCCTCCCTTCACTCTCGTGTCTCTGGTTCGCCTCTTCCATTTTTCTCCCTCTGCACTTTATCTTCTCCCTCTTACTCCTCCTCCTCTTGTGTTTCATTCTCCTCCTCTTCTGGTACTTCCTCCTCCTCCTCTCCTTCAGCTACCATTTCTATTGGCAATGTTGATGTTACTGCTAATAAAACAGCTATGATTGTCACTTCAGTGACTGTAACCTATGTTAGTATTACCATTACTGTCACTCACGCCGTCACAGTTATTACCACTACAGCTACTAAACCTTCTGTCCTATAACAAAATTCTTCCTGTCTATCTGTGTCTGTCGGTCTGTCTGTCTGTCTGTCTGTCGGTCTGTCTGTCTGTCTTTCTGTATGTTCTAAATTATTTCAAGGAAACACATGATTGTATAAAGTAGTAGTAGTAGTAGCTGTAGTAGCAGTAGTAGTAGTAGTAGTAGTAGTAGTAGTAGTAGTAGTAGTAGTAGTAGTAGTAGTAGTAGTAGTAGTAGTAGTAGTAGTAGTAGTAGTAGTAGTGATAACAATGATATTTATGATAGCAATAATGATGATGATGATGATGATGATAACAATAGAAAAACAACAACAACGGCAACAACAACAATGATAAAACAACAACTGCTACTACTTTTGCTACTACTTCTACTTCTACTACTTCTGCTTCTACTACTGCTAATACTACTACTATTAGCATTATTACTACTACTACTACTACTACTAAAGTGATACCCATAATAGCAAAAACAAAACCAAGGGCAACAAGGAATAACAATTTTTCCTCTCCTCTTCTTGCATCATCTTATTTTCATGCATATGCACCATCATATACTCGGGCCCCTGTCGTCTTGCAGGCACATGGTACAAGGGACCTGATGTGTTGGTGGGATACAGGAAGAATATATATTGTGCCAAGGGAATTCCACCTCCACAATCTTTTTTTGCTTGAGGAAGGTCGCGCCACCGTGGACCTGTGCGTCGCGGGGCCCAAGGCAAACAAGTAGGCATGCCTAGTGAAGGCGGGCGCGTGCGGCGTGTCACTAGTTATGTGCCTCGTTTCACAGAGCAAAATCTTTTCTGTTTTTAAGTCTGGTCACTATAAGCAATTAACTGTGGGAGTGCGGTTGATTTTATTGTTGTTGTTGTTGTTGTTGTTGTTGTTGTTGTTGTTGGCGTTGTTGTTAATGTTACTGTTGTCAATGTTGTTGTTGTTGTTGTTGTTGTTGTTGTTGTTGTTGTTGTTGTTGGTGGTGGTGGTGGTGGTGGTGGTTATCTTGTTTGTTTGTTTTTTTAGTAACAGTAGTTAATAGTGATGACAGCAGCAGCAGCAACAGCAGCAGCAACAACAACAACAGTAGTAGTATTAGTAGTATTAGTATTAGTATTAGTAGTAGTGGTAGTACGAGTTGTGGTAGTGATGATAGTAGTAGTAGTAGTAGTAGTAATGGTGGTGGTGGTAGTGGTGGTGGTGGTAATACGAGTCGTGGTAATAATAGTAGTAGTAGTAGTAGTAGTAGTAGCAGCAGCAGTAGTAAGAGTGGCGAGAGTGATAATGGAAAAAGTAGTAGTAGTAACAGATAATATTGTTGTCTTCATTGTAGTTGTTTGTATTAACATATTGCTTTCCTGATTATGTTTGTCCAACAAGGTTCAAGGTCAGCATCTTCTCTGAACAATGCTCTTAGCGGAATTAAAGTTATGAGGGGAAGCTCCTTACTGTCTAGCTGTCTCAGTTGTTCCACTCCTCAGCTGTGGAGTAGACTTATTCCAGCCAGTCAACTGCTGTTGTGGAACTCAAAACAAGGCTTTCGGCTTGCCTTTACAATAATCTTGACCTCTGTAATTTTCTTTTACCAGATTATATCAATCCTGCTTGGGTATTCTTTTCCAGCCTCCACATGAATGGCTCGTGTATATAAAGAAGAATGGTTTCTGTTAGTAATCAGTACAGTTGTACTCAGCATGATTGGATCACAAAAGTCGTCAACTTTTTTTTCAATTATGATTTTTATTTTTAGCAATGTTTAGGACGACTAGCAACCCATAAGTTCTGAGCACTTCCCAGATCCTCTCCTTTTCCTCCTCCTCCTCTCCCTCTTCTTCTATATTCTTTTCCTTTCTTTTCTTCCTCTTTCTTCTTTTAATTTTTTTTTTTATTTCCTTCTTTTTCTTCCTCTTCTTCCTCACGCTGCAGTGCTGGGTCGCGATATGCCTTACTAAACTTCCGGTCTGGTATAAGTGTAATATTCATACATTGTACAAACTCATGATTCTCCAATAGTTTATTTACTTCCATGCGCCACGGGTTCGTCAGCCTGTCTAATCCAGTATTAAACAAACAAAATCTGTGATTTTTTGCTTCGCCCTTTCCTGTTTACAACATCAATATACTATACTTACTGTAACAGATCATATATTCTACATTCACACTATCAACATGTTTTCGTACATTTAATATTCTCTGTCATAGTTTCTCTTTTCCTTCTGCCTGTACCTCTGTTTTCCTTTTTTTCTATTCTGCACTTTTGTTTGTATAAACACCGTATTATTTTCAGTATCAATAGTATTACACTGTTCTACCTCCACTTCTTTGTTTTTGCCAGAAAAGTTTAAAACTTATATATAGGTTGGGTATTGTTTATAATTACTGACAATTATTTTTTGTAAACATGGCCATCAACAAATGTTTCAAATATTTCTTCTCCTTCTTTTCTTCTTAATTTCTTTCCTCTTTTTAATTTCCTTCTTCTTCTTCTTCTTCTTTTTCTTCTTCTCTTTCTCCCCTCCTCTTCCTCCTTGTTTTTTCTTTCCTTTTTTCCCATTTTTCTTTCTTTCTTTCTTTCTTTCTTTTTTCATTTATTCATCCTCCTATTTTTTTCTTTTTCTCCTTCTCCTTCTCCTCCTCTTCCTTTTTTTCTTCTTCCTTTCCTTCTTCATATTTCTTTTTCCCTCTCCTTTCTTTTCTTCTTTTACTCTTCTTCCCTCGCCTCCTTCTATTCCTCCTCTTCTTCTTTATTTCTCCTTTTTTCTTCTTCACTTTCTTTCTCTCTTTTTCTCCTTACTCTTTTTATTTTTCTTATTCTTCTTTCATTATTATTTTTCCTATTGTTTCCTTTTTCTTCTTTTCCTTTTCTTCCTTCCCTTCTCCTTGTCTTTTCTCATTCTTCCTTCTCCTTTCTTCTTCTTCTCCTTCTTCTTCGCTTTCTTTCTTTAATACTTTCTTTGTCTTTCTTTTTTTTCTTTCTTCTCTCTTTCTCGTTTCTCTTGTTATTGTTTTTGTTTTCATTTTTCTTCTAATTCTTTCTTTTTTCTCATTTTCTTCTTTTTCTTCTTCTTCTTCTTCCTCCTCCCGCTCCTCCTCCATACTCGCAGAACCCCTCTGCCCTGCCTGGCTCTTCACAGCTCTTGAGGTTGGCAGGATCTCCAGGGTTGCACAGCTGAGAGGATTCCACTCGAGGGGACTTGTGGGATAAGCTAGTTTTACTTTTCAATATGTGATCAAGGGATATATTAATTTTGTTGGATGAAGAGGACCAGAAGAGGCAGGAAGAGGACGAGGAAGAGGAAATAGAGAGGAAGGTATTAAAATTGAAATCAAGAAGAGGAACATACATTCAGACATGGAGATAAAAACGAGGGAGGGAAGAAAAATTGTGATAGGAGAGGAGGAGAAAGAGGAGAAGGAGAAATACACAGGAAGAGCTGGTAAGAGGAAACCTGTTGTAGTATAAGGAGGGCATCCACCGAACTCTTACAACTGGGAAACTTCGTGTGAGAGAAAGGGGTAAAACTGAGCAAGATTCCTCGTCATCCAATCTTTCCCAGAAGCAGGAACACTTTAGACTCGTACTTTTGCATAGACGCCATTACAGAAGCCCAAAACGTATTACTCAGAACTAGTGAAATACGCCTAAATCCAGGATAAATTTCTTATATTAGCTTACTGACATACACATACTCACACAAAGAAAAAAAATAATGACACAGGTATATTATGGGATTTTTATGCAATGGTTTAAATAAAATTGATGATAGACTAGTTGAAAGAGTTTGCTATTCTTTATCTTTTTCTTTATAATGCGGGAAAGAGGAGAGGGAGGAGGAGGAGGAGGAGGAGGAGGAGGAGGAGGAGGAGGAGGAGGAGGAGGAGGAGGAGGAGGAGGAGGAGGAGGAGATGGAAGAGGAGAGAAGAGGAGAAGGGAAATTCTAGGAGATGGAATATGAAAAAGTTTCAAAGTTTCCTTGTCATATTTAACTGTGAGATTTAATGTAAGCATTAATTAGGTGGAAAAGTTGTTTTAAAGTTGAAAGTCTTCAAGTCTTCGAATGCATTGTGTTAGAAGAACTCTCTCTCTCTCTCTCTCTCTCTCTCTCTCTCTCTCTCTCTCTCTCTCTCTCTCTCTCTCTCTCTCTCTCTCTCTGCCCCCCCCCCCCCACACACACACACAACATCAGCAGCAGCAGCACCAGCAGCAGCTTACCACCACCACTTCTTCCCAGCACCAGTTTTCCCCCTCCGGGTTACAGCAATTTATCACGTCCGTCTCGTCCCGATAGAAGCTCGCATGGATCAGTGAAAGACAAAAACACCAACATGCCTTCTACTATGTAAGTCATGGAAAAAAAAACAACTTGTAAATGAATCTGCCATTCCTTTCAACCAAGAAGAAATCCCAGCCTCATTACAGCTTTCAGTGAGAATGTTTCGAACAATTATGAGTTCAGGATGCAGTTTCGTTTCGCATGCCTCTGATGTATTTTAATGAAGCCCTTGGCACATTGGCATCGTGAGCTTAATGATTCGAGGTGCGTGTTTGCCAGTTGTGGATATACGTAGGTATGTCATACGCATGTGTCATCAATGTTGTTATTATTCACCATCATCGTTATCTTCACTGACATCATAATCGTCATCGTTACGTTTGTTCTTATATAACTATATTCGTTATGTATGTTACTGTATCACTCTTGCCTTCTTGGTCGTGGTCATCATCAGTGATATAGTAATTGTGTGTGTGTGTGTGTGTGTGTGTGTGTGTACTATCTATTTGCTTGTTTATTTATCTGTACAACTATCTTTACATTCATCTAAAATCTATATATCATCTAATATCTATCACACACACACACACACACACACACACACACACACACACACACACTCACACACACAAGTGTGTATGAAACACAGTCTTATTGAGGGATTGCGTAGGCTTATTGTGCCCTATTGACAACAGCGGTAGATGTTTTTTTCACTTACTGTGGTAAATTAGATTTCCCTCATACAGGACCTACGCCGCCCACCACACTTTTCTGTCCGCCGAGCCACACAAACAATGGCCGCGTGCTGGATGGCCGGGACGTAATGTCAAAACAACTGGTATGTGTAGTGAGTAAGCGCACTGAATTTAGACTGTCCACCATGGGGAAAATATTAGCATAAAGGTATTCCATGCATTGACGTGAGATTTTACAGGTCGTGGATGTGAAATACGTAATACACATATAGGTGAATTTGTTTGTTTTGTCTTTATCTCCTACTTGCTCAAAAAGTGAAACTGAGAGGAAATGTGTTCCGCAGGAAATAACTTTAAACAAAAACTTACTTTATGGAGACGCTTTGTTACTACAATGTTTTCTTTTAACATATCATTTTCTATTGAATAAAAGCTATTCTTTCTTCTTAAATTAATATGCTTCTTGCTTCGTGACACAAGATCTGTTGTAATTATGTTGTGTGCTTTATTTATAGAGATAAGCAGCACTTAGTTAATTGTTTCAGTGTTTATACTGTCCTTTATATTTTCTAAGTATTTTTCTTCTTTTGGATTACGGTGATTAATTCAGGCGGTGTTACATCAGCATACACAACACACCCACTCACGTGACGACGCGGGCGACAGAAAAGATAACATGGACTGCAGCAGAATGGAGATGACTGCGGCATTTCCTGGTCCAGCTCCCAGTTGCTGTTTCAGACTTGAAAGGCAGCATATGTGGAGGTAAATCCCACGCCACGAGAGGAAGCAGGATCGTTGTAGCATCTTGTCGGCGTAGAGTGAAGTGTCCATATTCGTGTTTTGTCGCATAACCGGAGATGTCAGAAAGTGGCGAGTCTCTCCTGAAAGTCGTTAAGCGTGTCTTGCTGCGACAGCCGACAAGACAGCCAAGGCCGGAAGTGTGGGATGAATCTTGCCGCCCATTCCAGCCCACCTGAGCTACATGGCAGCACGTATACGTGTGGACGCTGTAATCTCGTAAGGGACTGTCACCATACAAACCTCGAGTCCCTCCTGTACCTAGCGCCTATTTCATTTCTCCCTCTTTTTCTGCGTAAGCGCACACGAATATATGCATGCGTGTGGTTACAGTCATCTCAGGAGCGAGTGTCCACATGCAAACCTCATGCATCTATTTTTTTTTTCCAGCTACAAAAATAAATAAAAGCCGCATCTACGATGTTGTGCGATGATAAAATTAGCTCGAATCTAATTGGACCAAATCCTCACCATTCTGGTCACAGGATCTCGCTGATCAACTCCGTTTGTTGCAAGGAAATGTCAAGTCTGGTAATGTCATCACAAGCCAGTAAAATGACGTTGAGGATGTTATGATAAATTCCAAAACACTTTGCAGCATAGCAACCCACACAGACTCCTACCCGGAAGACCAATATCATGTTACAATGGTAAGTGAATAGCGGTGCGCTATTCTAGAACGGGACTTAATAGCAGAGTTAAATTTGACACCAGGGATAATGAAAAATACAAAGCAGGTTTAAAGGATGTAAACAAATTATAATTTCAATAAAAAAGAGTGTAAATGGTGCATGAATTGTGCTCTATTTGCACTATATAACTCCATTATTGTCTGAATGAGGTAATTAAATATATAAAACATTTGTCCGTTCTGGTGTCAGATATTGAAAGGCAACATGTGCGTAGCTGCTCCCAAAGTGAAAAAAAAAAAAAAGCTGCGCAGGGTGAGTGGTTACCTAACACTGCCAGTGGTCAATAGCATCTACTCGTAAAAACCTTTGACGTCAGGCAACAAAAGCCTGGTGCAGTATTTAAATATGTGACAAACAGTGATCCATCAGGCACAGTACCTGCTGGTGACAGTATTGGCACCTGTCGCTTTCATATTGAATGAATTTTACTTCCTTTAATAACCTGTTACTTGTCATGAATTTTGACACAATGCAAGCAATACTTTTAGTACTTCGGTGAAATGCAATATGGTGCACAAGTTTACAACGCTTTAAAATTAATGATACACGTGACTTATTAGACATGCCACATATGTACATTCATATCCACCGAGAAGAGTGAAAACTGAAAGTATTTAATTTATGACAGTCCCTTCCTGATACTATTCCATTTTTAGAACTGATACATCATGTTTACGTGACCTGAGCCTCTTTACAGCTGTTATTATCGACGACAATAACGGGTTATAATAGACACGCATCGGAGTCAGAAAGTAGTTACCATATTCATATGCTCCTGTTGTTTAGAATTTTCTCTCTATCTTAGCTCCTCTAACAAGCTAAGTATTTATCTGTTGCAAGATCTTGTTAGAAGACTCAGCAAATCAAAGGATTTAAGAAAACCTACAGTCACTATTGAACATGGCTATAACCATTAATCCATTTCCTTGGTATCTTTATAAAACCTGCGTGAAAGTTTGTCTAAATTTCAACAAAGACAAGTGTTATAAGTTGCAATCATCCTTAGTTTCCAGTGTACGGTAGTTCTGCTTGTTGGGAGAAAGAATGGTGTCTTCGGTTATATTAAAGCTCGGTTGCCCTTCATGGCCTCTCCACAGCCCACGCCGGGTTTTGTTTTCTTGAGATTTCATTTCCTGCACCTTTTTGTTGAGTGGTTTCGCCCATCTATGAAGAGTTTCCATAATTCTTTATATTTTCTTCTTCTGTCGCTGTTCCCACAGTGGCAGGAGTTGGTTCCATGTATAACTCTTCAATTTGTTCCTGCACATTAGATTTTCTTTATATGTCCTTCTGTAATTAATTTTAATACGCAGCTGAGTTACTGAATACTACTAGCAATAGTTGAAGAATACTTGATGGTATCATTACGTATTATCTGTTCTTGTACGTACTTTTGCGTTCGAATATCTTTCCTTCACAAGGTCTTACATAATTTGCTTTGGTGTGTAGTTACTAAGTGAATGCATATTATCAGTAATACTCGAGCACTGTCTAATCTGTATCATCACGTGTACACCAGCTCTTCGTGAGGGGCACGCAATACTCTGTCTACTTCGAGGTTGTTACTGAATCCTAAGCTCGTTGCTCCTCCACATAGTGGGTTCCAACATTCCATCCATTACTGCTCAAATGGAAGGAGGTACAAATTTCGTGATGCTGAAAGAGTCGATTCTAGAATGAGCGGATTTCTGGAAAAAGCAAAAAGAAAGCTTCCAAAAGAAAAAAAAAAGAAATGTTTCTTATGTTAGGTCTTAAAAAAAAAAAAAAAAGAGGTTTGAGGTTGCACTTAACCCATTATTTTAATTTCAGAAAACATATGCTGCACACGTATGAAATGTCTGGTGGACATGAAAATAAATCACAGTGTGCAAATATAAGGAGCTGGGATTAAATGTCGGCCATTACATTTAAAAAGGACATCCCTTTACTCTACTCTTCATCACTATCTTGCGTAACATGGTCGATCGAACTCGATACTCTTAATCAAAAGGAAATTCTCTGGTCTGGAGAGCTCTAGTAACAACAAATAACATCTTTACTGCATTCCCTATCACTTACCAGATCTTCCTAATTTTTCTCTTCAGCAAAGGTTATGTCCTGTCGCTCCGGTAGCCTCCTGGGTAGCCATCTTCCTTCGAATACACAGACTCATTCACTAACGCAATTTTAAAGCGTGCCGTGCCCATGAAGCTCAAGCTCTGAGCTGTTGGTGCTAATTAATCCCGGCCGGCGACATACTGAGTGGGTGACCAGTTTTTTTCTCTCCAGTCTGTAATCTTCTCAGCCATTACCCACTGAGGGCTGAGTGAACCTAAGAGCAGGCGACCATCTAAGAAAAGCCCCAACAATAAGCCGGGAACAGAACCCCGGACCTCCTGTTTTGTAATCAAACGCATCACCGCCTCCACACGTGTATTAATAAACATGCGAACATGATGTAGGCCCGGTGAGACACTCTTGTGTTTCCCTTCACGGAGCGGTGATGTGGAGGGTGTTGTGTGCGTTATCTCTTAGGCGGCAGTGACAGGAGATAGGCAGTAACGGGCGCGACAATAAAGTTAGTTGGTTGAGGACGATCTGGACGAAGACGTGCCTCAAGAGCGTGAATCCCTTAATGTCCTCTCGCTGTTCTCCATCGTAGAGGAGATGTTCCCGTTAATAATAATATCAATTCATAATCACCCCAACTCTCTCAGCAAGATTTATGTGTTGGGGAGAACCACAAACTCCAGGAAAAGTATGAAGGAAAGAATTATAGTCGTATCTCATTTGTAATGATACACTCACGCATATTTCGCACGAATTATCGTCGCGTTGAATGAAATAAAGGTGACAAACTCCACCAAGGAAACTTATGACAGAAAGAAAGCAGTATAATCGTAACTCAATTATAAATGATACTCACATGCATATTTTGCTGGTATAATCATCGCCTTCGGTGAAATAAAGGTGACGGTGTTGCGTGAGAAGCACAAAGCACCTTCATTACACACCGCAGACTCAAACCATTCCCGCAGGCCACAATCTAGATCCCTTTAAAGATATTGACTTTTCATCTTTACCTGCTGCCACGCGCTGCTATATATGGATGCACTCGGGATGCAAGAACAACAACATTTACCGGTTTTCTGAAGCTGCAAACGCATCTCACAACTGTCTTATCACGTCCGTTTCCTCTTGGTGCATTTTCAAATTGACATAAAGGAGGCCAAGACAAACACACATGGCCCTCACTTCCCGGAAACTGCTGTTCTCACTACCCATTTCAGTTTTCGGCATCAGGTTCTCCAGTTTTAAGATTGCATCTCGGTGGGGTTCTTACTGCTCGCCTGCTTGAATTACGTGAATTTCTCGGCGTGCAGCGCCACTGTTATGGTTTGTTTTTAGTGTCATGCTCCTCGGAGGGACTTCTCTTACTTTCATACACAAAATGAGATGGTGGTGGGTATTCGACTTTATTATGTGGCTTTATTTTCAGAAAAAGGCGCCTATTTCACACTATCGTAAATGTTTTCTATATAAAAAGATGACCTATAAACTCATACAAAGAGGACCTTCGCATCTCGCCAAAAGGTTTTAACTACTGAGCCAACGGAGATACTCGTATAGCTGTTGCAAAAGCAACAAAAAATAAAACATTAATTCATTGTCTGCAATAAAACATTTTCGAATTGCTCAGGTGAGATAATCTCTCATTACGATTCTCCAGCACAACAAAGAGTGATCTTTTGTTATAAGTCCGCACAAAAAGTAACTGACAAATAGTTTTTGCGAGGATTAATTATTATAATTCATATTTTTCTTTGTAAGGAGTTTATGCTTACGAAACACAATGGTTGCTTTTGTAGAATACTGTTTGTATACAACAGTACTCAAAATAATGACAAGGATACCAAATTGCTCTTCAGTGAAAGATTATGTGAGAACACAAAGCCATAAGTCCAAAGGCTGAGGGCAAGGAGAACAGCATGAGGTGCGCGGGAACAAGATGAGTACACGACCATACAGGAACACGACGTTCATCATACGAAGTAAATCTCTCTCTCTCTCTCTCTCTCTCTCTCTCTCTCTCTCTCTCTCTCTCTCTCTCTCTCTCTCTCTCTCTCTCTCACTCGTAATGTAGCTTCCTGAAACACGAATTTTATAGAAAAGATATATATATATATATATATATATATATATATATATATATATATATATATATATATATATATATATATATATATATATATATATATATATATATATATATATATATATATATATATATATATATATATATATATATATATATATATATATATATATACTTGTTTATTAGATGTTTCCTATAAAATTCATGTTTCAGAAAGCTACAATACCACGAAATGAACCAACACATCTCATTTGACTCTTCTTACAAAGCGAGTCAACAGCATCAATTCAGTAATATTCATCATAAGCATATTAATAAAAAAAAAGAAAAAAACTATATGAGTGTTCCATTTTTGTTGCACTTCAGTAGTCCCACCCCTTTTCTTCCCCCCCCCAAAAAAAAAAAAAAAAAATTGCAAAACTAATTAAACACATGATTGGTTTGAAATCCAGTAATCAGTATCAATGACTACTATACAGTAATTTATAACACAACTGCGATGACACAATTCCTATACTTGAGAGGTTATTCTCTTTGATGACTATGAAAAAATGTGCGTGTGGTTATGAGGATGCAAAGAAACTCAGAATATTAGTACTCGCATTCAAGTTAACATTCATATTCATGCAAGTCAAAACTAATCATGTTCCTATTAGTTTTCGAAATACTGAGCAACGGAAGAGCATAAAGTATGATGAAAGAGGGGAGTTTTGACATTCACCCGATGGAATCACAACAAACTAATCTGCTGTTTTGGCCATTTACACAGATAAATATTTTTTCTTTATCTCTGTTGTCTGTCTGCATCACTTGTAAGCACTAAAAAAAGGGGGGGGAACTCGAGTGGTAGTTGTCAAACCGTGGAAAAAATTCTAAAAAGTACAAAAATTTCTGATTGAAAGACTTAAGAAATTGGATGGAAAGAAAACGAATCATGGACACACACACACACACACACACACACACACACACACACACACACACACACACACACACACACACACACACACACACACACACACACACACACGTGGCAGAAACGGCCAGGTAATGATAGAAGTCTATACTAAATTTATAGTCACAGATAAACTTACAAAAAAACGAATTCATATTTTATATGCTGGAAAGTGGAATTTCAGATAATGAGGCCATCAGGGATCGAAATCACATTTGGAGGGAGAATATTGAAGAGGAAAAATATTAGAATCTGATGTAAAAGCTCAGTAAGTGAATTATATTTTGTAGCACACACAGAAATGGCGAGAACAAATGTATTTACTGGAGTCCTAGGAAAGAGAGAGAGAGAGAGAGAGAGAGAGAGAGAGAGAGAGAGAGAGAGAGAGAGAGAGAGAGAGAGAGAGAGAGAGAGAGAGAGAACGAGTGGTTTTACAGAAAAAAAAAGAAATACAATATGAAAACATTTGCTATGAGACAAAAGTTACTAGAGGACACGTGAATACGCAAGCATATGAGCTGGAATAATGATATAGCAAATTAAGAAAAGATGCAGAGATGAGGGTGAGGAATGAAAATAGTAAGAAAAAAAGGAAAGAAAATGCGAAAGAGCCTCGTAAAATTTTCCTTGTTTACCCTCCTCCCTCCAAAAAATAAGTTATAAGAAAAAAACGGAATATAAAGTTTAGTGGATGGAGAAAGAGAGAGAGAGAGAGAGAGAGAGAGAGAGAGAGAGAGAGAGAGAGAGAGAGAGAGAGAGAGAGAGAGAGAGAGGAAAAAAAAAGAGAAAACAGGAATGCAAGAATGAAATATGTGAATTTTCAACACACACACACACACACACACACACACACACACACACACACTGGAGAGGACACGCGCCCTTAGTTCAACAGGAAATATGATCGCCACCAGTACACGGCTCCTTATGTCCCCGATAACCATCAGAGGAAGTGCTGTCTGCGTGCATTTACTGGCGGGCTCGAGTACTCATTAGTTCTGTTTGGAGGAAATGTCTGAGTTTGTTGGTTAATTAAAGGCAATATAGAATGGGACTCGGGTATAAATATATATATGACGAAAGTTTATACGAGTTCTTATGTTGTTCTTTGTAATACATGTTTTCTATTTAAAGGAAATGTCTGAGTTAAAGTTTGCTGGTTAAGTAAAAATGGGGGCTGGACTAGAAACGGATATATAATCAAAGTTTATATTAATTCTTATCTTATTCTTTCGTAATGTATGTTAATTTTCCGCCAGCGATAATGAAATGAAAAGTTCTGCCCAAAGGAAATATCTGCGTTAAAGACGATACAGAATGGAACTGGACTAGAAACACATATATGGTTAAAGTTTATACTAATTTTTATCTTATCCTTTGTAATGCAAGTTAATTTTCCGGCAGTGATAATGAAATAAGTTCTTTTTGAAGGACGTATCTGAATTAACGTTTCCTAGTTAAAGACAATATAGAACGGGACTGGACTAGAAACAAATGTATGATAGAAGTCTTTATTAGTTTTTATCATATCCTTTGTAATGCATGCTAATTTTCTGCCAGTGATAATGAAATAAGAAAATTACTTATATTTTTCAGCTTCATGTATTAAACCAATTGCTTTTAGAATCTTGTACTGTGTTGCTTTTATTGCCATTTTTTTTTACATCAACATAATTCCTTAATAGACTGAAGGGACGCGTGATAACATGTGATTCCACGATTCTCATTTTCAAGATGACTCATTGAGAAGTCAGTAAACAATATTATTTTAGCACATCATGAAAAATGCAGGTATTAATTTGAAATTGCGGAGATAAATTCAATGTGTGTGTGTGTGTGTGTGTGTGTGTGTGTGTGTGTGTGTGTGTAAGGGTACCTAAGAGGTTCTCGTGTTTCCCAATATTTCCAGGTGCTTCTTAAGTTTCTCGATTCCAGTTATTATAGTCTCATTATTGGTTAAACAATCTCTCTCTCT
>NC_087168.1:10682149-10717149 GCF_035594125.1 Scylla paramamosain
GAATTTAATTCCACAGTCTGTCCATACTCTCCAGTGTTGCACGATTTCCAGAGTTAAATTTAAAACTTTCCATTTCTGAGAATTGAGGCTTTTTACAGAAATATTTCAAACTTTTCAAGCTTCCGTCGAAATCCTAAAGGTTCACGTTTTTCCCTATGGATGAATAAGGTATTGGTAAGTTGTAAGGCAGTGTCTTATCTACGACGCCAGTGCCAGGAAATTGACTTTTTCCCCTCCTCCTCTCACGGACTAGCAGCACCGCGGGTCACGTGTTCCTTTGACAGTGGGCTGGGCTTCTGCTATAAATCTGTTGAATAAATTTTCTTCGTCACCTGCGTGAGGGCTGGCACCTCCTCATAACCCTTTCCTTTACCTCACCATTTCTCCTGTTACTTACCATCGCCTGTTTGCCACCAGCCTCCTAAGTCCTGGCTGGCCTCGGCGCCTTATCCTTCTTGCACATGACTGCCTTGCTGAGAGTTGAAGGCACGTCTTGGCCTCCTCACATCATATTGTCTCAATAGACTGCTATTGTTATTGTTGTTGTTGTTGTTGTTGTTGTTGTTGTTTCTGCTGCTGCTGCTATTATTATTATTATTATTATTATTATTATTATTATTATTATTATTATTATTATCATCATTATTATTATTATTATTTTCGTATTTTCTTTCCTTATTCTTGCATCGTGAGCGTGTGGGCATGGCCTCAGTATCTGCTCCTCGTTCTTTCCTTCCTTGCTCTTTGAGTGTTTTGTTTTTCATCTTCCGTCTCTCGGGTGTATTTTTAATGCTATGTGTAATTAGTATTCTTTTTGCTTCTACCTTTGTGACTGGTAGTCTTTTGACATCCTTTGATATTTTTAACTTTTCTACCACGACTCTACATACGATTACTACTCACAACTTCGATTTCTTTTATTTATTTATTTATTTTTTTTATTTGGGACTTTTCCTTATCAATGTTTTTGAATATCGCTAGAAAAAATTTGGGGGACAAGAAATAGCCAATTTCTTTGTGTGTCTGACCTCTATGTCAGTTCTTATGGCATTTCAGCTGAATATCTCACTCAAATTACGTCTGGCACTTATCTAAACAATAAGTTAGATTTCATGATTGCATTATCAATATTCAACAAAGCGAGTGTTTCATGATCAGCTGTGCAAGGAATAGCTGCATGTAAGGCTTTTTTTTTTTTATCAACAAACAAAGCAAAACGACCATCATTAATAAAATTTTCATTCTTATCACGTTTGCTAATCTTGCACACAACTATAGTTTCCACCTCGCATTCACTAACACCAAATTGCGCAGATTCAAGAACAAAACAGAAGTTTGGATCACTGGCCCAGTGTGGCACTAACTCGGCCTAATCAAACAGGTGGCAACAGCTGCACGTCTGTGGAATGTGTAATATAGGGTTTCCTCACACCACACAGCACCACAGCGCCACGCCACTCATGCTACACACTGTGGTGGCGACGTACGCTAGTTTTCTGTCACAAGAAGTGTGTCACGTGTTCTACTTCCATGGGCAGTAAAGAATTTTACTTGAAAAAAATATTCGTGGACCATCATGAGTTCTCTGTAGCAATCGGTGAAAAGTAAAAATTGCAGTCACAGTTCTTTTCATAATTTTTCTCATCTCTGAATTTCCTATCACGTAAAATTGGGAGAGGAGTATTTCCTCCCTTTCAGCCGTGTTTTCAGTTGCCGGTGGTGCTCAATCAAGAATAAGACAGCTGAAGGTAGACTTCAAAACAAGGGAACACACGCGTACCCCAGTCCACTCCTGAGCGAAAAAGGCCACGTGGCCGAGGGACGCTGCCGTGACGTGCATTGCGTAGCTTTTTCATGGGAGTTGCCAACCTAGATAACTTCTGCAGATATTTAGAGACAGGTGGCACACACAGGTGGCGTGGACAGCGTCGCGTTTGGGTGCGAGACAGTCTTTAATCTGACGGGTAAAGGTCAATGTATTTACTGTTATGCTAGCTTTACTTTTTTTCCTTTTGCCAGGCACGACTGCTGCAGAAAAAGCTATCCTTCACATCGGCACAAAGCAGTTGGTGCAACATTATTCAGTGCATAGCTTACTTGTACTTGACAGCATGTACATATGACTTTCATCAGGTTAGTCGTTGAATAGTTAGATATTCTTATTTCAACATTTACATTTTATTTTTTCCGTGTAAGGTGATTATTAAGAGGCAATCAAGAGCATCGTTCTTCCACCGCAGTATTCTTATGCGGGGAGGCGAGGAACAACTTCACTCTATGCTGACGGAGCGTCTTTCGGATCTGCTTTGTGTTTTCGAGGTTTTGAGCTCCGTTGCATGTATTCTAATCCCAAAATTCTATTGTTTCATGGCTACATAGTGAAAGGCAAGAAGGGAAAGATATGTTAACAATGACTATAACATCAGGCATTTAAAGCTGCGGGTTGATGAGCCTCCGTTCGTTATTTTATTTGTTGAACTAAGCTAATTTGCTTCTGCTTTTTTCTTTTTTACTGAAGTTGAAAAAAAAATAAAGAAACAGTTCTATTCAGCTTTGCGTCTTGAAAAATTTTACACACAAATACTTGACATTCCTATTAACAGTTAATTAAAATCCCTCCCTCTCTCTCTCTCTCTCTCTCTCTCTCTCTCTCTCTCTCTCTCTCTCTCTCTCTCTCTCTCTCTCTCTCTCTCTCTCTCTCTCTCTCCCTGGAGAGCAAGCTGAACAGAACAAGCCATTCAATCTCACCAAGGACAAAAAAACAGTCTTCACATTCCCAGTGTCCAAAAACCTTTCCAAACGCATTTTTCAGTCCCTTAATGTCACCCGAGTAATGATCACACAAGGGACATTCTAGGATTATTTTTTTTCCTTGCCCTGCTAAGAATACGAACAGGAACCCTTGAGACTTATCCTTCACTAAAACAACTTCTATTAGTGAGGCGCTAATTGCTGGTAATTCATCCCTGTCCGTATGTTGGCAAATAAACACCTATATTGAGTACATTTCTCCTAACACCGTATCGTATCATTACTACACTAGACAACTTCCAACTTTCAGTAACAGAAGGCTGCAATACACCCGGTTAGATTTGCCAAACACTTTACTCGTATGTGCGGTAGCGTGGTGTGTGTGTGTGTGTGTGTGTGTGTGTGTGTGTGTGTGTGTGTGTGTGTGTGTGTGTGTGTGTTAAAGATCGAGAGAACGCTGCAGACTTGTTGTTCATTTCACCCTGCCAGACACTAACACCACAATGGCTCATATTGCTTTCTAAATACAAGATTCTCTCTCTCTCTCTCTCTCTCTCTCTCTCTCTCTCTCTCTCTCTCTCTCTCTCTCTCTCTCTCTCTCTTTCTCCGTGTGTGTGTGTGTGTGTGTGTGTGTGTGTGTGTGTGTGTGTGTGTGTGTGTGTGTGTGTGTGTGTGTGTGTGTGTGTGTGTGTGTGTGTGTGTGTGTGTGTGTGTGTGTGTGTGTGTGTGTGTGTGTGTGTGTGTGTTCTGTATGCGTGCCTGTTTCCAAGTATGAATATGTATCTTGCTGTAAAGCTGTTTGTCTGTGTGACTACACACAGGCACGCATGTGCGTGCTCGCAAACACACACACACACACACACACACACACACACACACACACACACACACACACACACACACATACGTCGCAAAAAAAAAAAAAAAAGAAAAGAAAAAAACTCAATTTTGCTTAATTTTGGCCAAGTGTGCGCCATCGTGTGCGGGGCAGAGGCAGCACAGGCACGCGAGGCAAGTCACGTGTGCCCCGTGCACTGAAAACGAAACGCCATGAATAGGAGGCCCAAACCTATTTCAATACGTGAAGAGTACGTGCTGGAAATGCTTTTTTATCAGCTAAAATCCTGCGTGACACGACGACGAGCATTGTCTTGCCAAGATATTCAGTGCACTGGCCTTCAAGAATTCTCCAGTGCCGTGCCATTGTACATCTCGGAGCAGGAATAAAAAGAAAGTATTCATCTTAGTCTGAAAGGCTCCCAGTCCCTGCCTTAGCCCGGGCCCGTCCTCTCTTTCAACGCAACAGCCATTGGTAAAAGTAATATATACCTTTTCGCAGTCAGTGCATATCTACTGCCGTGAACCATTCCGAGGATAAAATAATGTTATTCGTACTCTCTCAGAGATGTTTTCCTCCTCAGCAAAGGAAATTAAACTTTTGCAGGTATATTTTTCTTAAATATATAACGGAAAATACTTTTCTCGCAATGCTCTGTTTCAGTGTACGTGTGTGTGTGTGTGTGGTGTGTGTGTGTGTGTGTGTGTGTGTGTGTGCTGTGTGTGTGTGTGTGTGTGTATGTGTTGGTGGTGCAACTGACCTACGGTCAAAGATATAAACAACAGTTTCATAAAATCCTTAGTTATATATGATGTTATTATTTTTTTCATGCTGCCTCCACCTTATCACGAACCCACACACACACACACACATACATACATATATATATATATATATATATATATATATATATATATATATATATATATATATATATATATATATATATATATATATATATATATATATATATATATATATATATATATATATATAAATAAACAAAGATACAAACCACACCTACACCCAAACAACCAAACGCACGCACACACACACGCACGAACACGCACGCATACACACACACACACACACACACACACACACACACACACACACACACACACACACACACACACACACACACACACACACACACACACACACACACACACACACACACGGACATACGTACATCTTTATTAATTACACTATTTATCAAGACTTCACGGCCACAGGGAATTAATTAGCAATATTTTATGAAATGACAATTATCTGCCCACATATCAGAGGCCTTCAGGGGTCTTACACACACACACACACACACACACACACACACACACACACACACACACACACACACACACACACACCCCAATAACATCGCCTCCTCCCACTAAAAAAAAAAAGGATACTGACATGACTGAACAACTTTACATAATACATTCAATTTTGATACACTTCGGCTTAATTAACTCCAGATTTGGTTTACTTCATGTTGTATACTTGTTTTGATTTACCGCTGACCGAAAAACCAAGTTGATTTGTCAGGGGAGCGTGAGTCGTGTTGACTGACAAACAAACAGGTAAAAATTTGTCTATAAGGGCTCGAAGAGAGAGAGAGAGAGAGAGAGAGAGAGAGAGAGAGAGAGAGAGAGAGAGAGAGAGAGAGAGAGAGAGAGAGAGAGAGAAAGGGGGACGGGGCGTTGATGCATGCGTGTTCCATACGATAACTGCTAGGGTGACTGTCTACCAGCGTTATACATCACACCGCACTACACTCCGACACTCTGACATTGACACTCGTAACACTTCCCTGCAAGTCACTCCTCGCCACACTCCTGTTCGTTACTAACACTACCCACTATTCCACGCCTCTCACCTCACACTTACGCTACAGTCCACGACCAAAGCCAGAAGCAACACTAATAAAATGCATGTTCGTATGGCACCTTATTCCCGTCCCTACTTTTTTAGTTCATAACCTCCAGGACCATTAATTCACCGGTACAATATTTTACCTCATTATTTTAAACAGACTGTCACGATATATCAATCTATCCTACGCAGTGCAGTCTTTTGTAATTTCTTATATATCCCTTTAGAAAAAAGTTATGCCGTAAGTTTATCTATATATTTTCATATATTGCATTTTTTTATGATTAGTAGCGAGAAACACTGGACATATTTTTGCCGGAGTGACTCTCGATGTAAGTTCAACACATTATACGTAGATCATGAGGGAGATGAAAGAAAACTTTGAGCATTTGTGTTACGAATTCGTGAATGGAGCAAGAAAAATCTGCAGTATGAGATATTTTATCCATCATCTTGACAAGATTTGCAGAAAATATTTCTTACATTTTTGGCATTTATCGGGTAAACCGATGTTGATGCGGTGCTTATGTTTACGATTCGTAGGAGAGACACAAGGGATTTACAGTTTGTTCTGTATTGGTATGTTTAACTAAGAGGTAGGAGATTCGTGATGGAAAAGTTTTTTTTTTTTTTGATACGAACAATCTATGCAAACTATCAGTCAAGATATTTTTTACTGATTCCTCTTTTGTTTCTGCTTTCTTTGTACCCTGCTCTCTCTCTCTCTCTCTCTCTCTCTCTCTCTCTCTCTCTCTCTCTCTCTCTCTCTCTCTCTCTCTCTCTCTCTCTCTCTCCCTTACCTGCGTTAAGGCGTCTTAGTCTCACATTTTCCTCGTAATAATATCATGAAATCACAATGTTGACGAGACAGGTTTGCACTGACTGTACGTAATTCATTCTGCACCAAGGCGAGGGCAGAGTGAAAGGATGGGAGGGCGCGGGAGAGAGTGCTTGGGAGAGGGACTATACTCGTAGTTGTACCTGGCGAGATGAAAGAAGGGTGAAGCAAAGCACGTACTGAAAAAAAAAAAAAAAAAAGCAAAAGGGAAAGAAAAAAATAAATAAAAAAGAAAGGGAAACATGTCCATTAAAAAAAGAGAACACACACACACACACACACACACACACACACACACACACACACACACACACACACACACACACACACACACACACACACACACACACACACACACACACACTCACACACACAATTAGGGAGTGGCAGAAATGCGAGCAAAATTTTCAACTCACTTCCGGAAAAGATTTAGCCTTCAGGAACCTCTTCCATCAAATAAAGCCTTCCCTTACTCGATTTTACCAAGGGCTACGTTATCAAAATTGTATTAGTCAGTCAGAATCCCCGTTCGCTTTACGGAAATTCACCTCGTTGTTTTAAATGAGAACTGAGAACTATTCCATTATCTTTTGTGCTTCAAAAATGAACTCTCGCCGCCAGGTACTCGGACATATGAAGCGTTATTCTGGGTGGAGGAGGAGCGTGAGCTTGATATCAGAGAGCTGGAGGAGGCTGTAGCGCTGCACGAAATTCGGAGGAAAGGAAGCCCGCTTTAACTCAATCACAGCTGGCTAACAATTACGAAACTTCCTGCCGTCACCGGTTGCTAGTCAGAATGTCACAGTGAAATTAAGATTTGTTTACTTCTTGATAACTAACCAGATGATGCTTAGCCTCCTGAGGAATACCAATTCAATTCCAGTTTAATTATCCATAATATAATTGAACATATTCTGTAGTAAATGAAAGGATTTAAATTCATCTTTACATAATGTTGCTATAAGATTACAAGATTTCTTGGGTTTAGCTGAGAGCCAAACGTTTCTATCTCTTCTCTCCTTCTGACAAACCGATGTGTATGTTATAGTAAAGGTCTATATGCTATCTGAAGTAATGACTATTGCTATAACACAACACCTACAATGTGTCCTATGTTGGTAGTGTGGTACACCTAAACATAGATACTGAAGTCTGTGTATCATTTCCAACAGACCTTACACATCCATCACCTCCTAACCACACGCACGCGTACGTTTTTATTCATTACATGTTGGGGTCAGGCTGCATAAAACAGATGATATGTACTTGATTAATTGACAACGCGATACTTAAATCACTCCTCCCCTCATATCCACGTTCCAGACAACAAAAATACGATTTTGCCCCGTGCGATAAATTAGCCCTAAGATGAAAGGCTGACGCATTACACTTCGATTAATTAAAGGAACGGATCACACGAGTCACTCTTATCAAATATTCAGAAATCAAATAATTAAGGGATTGAAATAACAGACGCCATTCCAGGATTTCTGGTGTCAATTCCAATGGGCAACAAAAAAAAAAATAAAAAAAATAAAAAAATAAAAATGAATAAATAAATAAATAAACAAACAAACAGGAATAACAAACGGTACTGGATATATTGTCCATTAAGGTGTTTGTGAAGATCTGCACTACCCAATCTGAAGCAATGAGGAAGGCTTCCATTACTTCCTGCCAGCTGTGTCGCCTGTGGCTGTAAAAGACGCCAAGATTTTTCACACAGCCATTCTAACGCCATCGATTGTCCCCTACGCGTGACGCCGGGACTTAGCATGTTATTAAGTAATTTACCACATGCAGGGACTAACTCATCCTCATAATCTGTAACTGCCGTATTTGTCAGACTGACTGCTTCTTTACTAGACGGATCAACGTGATGTATCTCTATTCATTTTGATTCATTTTCTTTTCATCTTGAGCATTTACCAACAGTTCCCTTGCCACGAGGCGCCCCGTGAAATGAAAGGTGTATTCAGCATTCGTTCGTGTACATAAAGAACATTTCAACACTCACTTTGCTTGCTTTGTTATAATCTGGAAACGAAATTACTGTTGTTCTCATGTGCTATAATTAATTTACTGCTCTGATACTTTTTTTCATATTAAAGATTTTAGTACTTTGTGCCTCGAAAATGTGCCACGTTCCTAATTTTCTAAAGAGACATTTTTATTCATGGCGGATATGATATGATAAAGAGACTCGAGGCAATCCGGCCGACTGCTTAATTACCTTTGCCTGTCTAAATTAACTGACCTCAGGGATTCAGTTAATTATCACTCCGTCCTAATTAATTCAATGCACTTACACCTGCACAAGAAATAAATCATAGTTTTTATTCACCAGTGCAGTAAATAATCGGAGCTGCAGAAACGCTGGCAACCGAGAACTAGGGAGATAAATTAAAGCAGCAAACAACACTGGAGAAAAAGTTAAAGATATACAATCAACAAAAGATAAAGTAAGAAAAATAACAAAAACACAATTGATATTATTCTTTGGATCTTTCTTATGTTTAATACTTCAGAGATCTCAGCAACACAAACAACAGTAAATAAAAGAAGATGGAGGATAGTAAGAACAATGACTACAACAGGAAAAACATCAGTATAAATAAAATTAATCTACCATAATAATAACAAAAGACTATTAATATTTCTCACTTTATAAGACTTCTCCATTTACATTCACCTGATTTCAAAGGGATATCAGAGAGAGAGAGAGAGAGAGAGAGAGAGAGAGAGAGAGAGAGAGAGAGAGAGAGAGAGAGAGAGAGAGAGAGAGAGCAATAGAGGATCTGTAGGATCATCTCAGGTCCCTCGTACTTCACTACAGATCCTGCACGAAAATCCCAGAGATCACTAGCGAGGGTACAGGAAGAGACAGGAACTCAGCTGTGTGTGTGTGTGTGTGGGGGGGGGGGATTGGGGTGTGTGAAGATTATTAATTTCCATCTCTCTCTCTCTCTCTCTCTCTCTCTCTCTCTCTCTCTCTCTCTCTCTCTCTCTCTCTCTCTCTCTCTCTCTCTCTCTCTCTCTCTCTCTCTCTCTCTCTCTCTCTCTCTCTCTCTCTCTCTCTCTCTCTCTCTCTCTCTCTCTCTCTCTCTCACTTCCCAGGCCAAAATACTTTCGCCTCACAATACCCACAACAGCACACGGCCTCGTCGGGACACTCTCTCCAAGCGTCCCACAGCAGCGAGTTACAGACCTTCACCCAGACAATCGATCTCCACTCCCTCGGGTTTGCCAAGTGAGCTTCGGTTACGTTGCTGCCCACCTCGGTGAAGACAGGCCTTTCTCACTCTCTCACTGTATTTCTGTCTGTCGTTCTGTCCATTTGTCTCTCTTCCTGTTGTACATACAAGTGGATGTGTAGCATTAACCGTTCAAGGTAATGATGGTAACAATAATGATGATGATGATTCTAAGCTAACCTAACATCTAATATAATGCTAGTAATAACTTTAATGAACTCTGCATGTAGTATATCTTCTTCCTGCTGTTCTAGTCTCCCCTCACGATCAAGAACACAAAAGTCACAAGTGTTCTTTTTTTTTTTCTAGTATATTCCACGGAGCGCAGACTAATCCAGTGAACAATTAAACATATAAGGAAACACCACACAAGAGAAAAGAAAAAAAAAGAGAAAAAAAAACAAATCCTGACGTAATCTCTGGAAAAAGGCGAAGAAATCATCCCAAGAGATAAGAACAAATCCGCTTTGAAGAATCATACGGATTTATTATAAGGAATAAACGTTAATCTGTATGCATCTTTGTGTGGCGATACAGGCTTATGGTGCAGGTGAGCTGGTCCTTATGCAGGGTATATTCAAGGGGTCATCGGCTTTGGCATTAAGAGGAGGCCTACAACAGATACGTAATAATACCGGTTCGGAGCAATACCCGTGAAATATTATTTAAGTAAATGCATTAACACCTTCTCATATTTTCATTGGCGGAGATGATCTGAGATAATGTTAGGTTAGGTTTCGTCATCTTTTTTTCCTTTCTATAATTTGATGAAATAAAAAAAAAAGCTTATTAAGGCGAAAAATAAAAAGGGATAAATAGAAACAAGAAAAAAACATGTGTAGATTATACGCAGGATATTAGATCACACACTGCTCCGCAAGAGCTATTGGTAGAAAGAAAAAGAAAAAAAAAATGGACGGCAAATCATGAGTGTGTCACCTTAAAACAAATATTTTAATGATTAACAAACTTTCAATAATGCTCCATGGAGGAAATTTTTTATGCAGTATAAATACTACCATTCCTCCTTTGTAAACATCATCATCGTGTAAAGCTGTCCGTATAACATCTTTTTCTTGGAGTGATCCTCATCAGTCATTAATACTGTGAAAAAAAAAAAAAACCGGTAAAGGTATAACTGCATCATACCAGACTGTTACAAGGCAGCAATTTCCCATTTTACTTTTACTTCCATTTTCAGCACCATAATTACTGTATTCTAGAAGTTTTTATTTTTTCCCTTACCTGGATAATTTAGAGCGAGTGATGAATGCTAATCTTCGCCTCTAGCCCGTGACGCACCGCTGGCTCTTTTACATTAAAGGGACGATCCCTCCTTTTTTTTCAGGGTGTTTACTGCGAAGGACATTTCCTTTTCTAATTGGAGAACTCGTCTGTTTGCATCTAGTTGGAATAGAATCTTACTCTGGCGGAAGAGAGAGAGAGAGAGAGAGAGAGGAGAGAGGAGAGAGAGAGAGAGAGAGAGAGAGAGAGAGAAAGAGGAGAGAGAAGAGAGAGAGAGAGGAGAGAGAGAGAGAGAGAGAGAGAGAGAGAGAGAGAGAGAGAGAGAGAGAGAGAGAGAGAGAGAGAGAGAGAGAGAGAGAGAGAGAGAGAGAGAGAGAGAGAGAGAGAGTACAATCATTGCCGTGACCAGATTTGCACTCATTATTCGGCCAATTATACCATCTAATTACCCATAATATCCTTTCCCTCCTCCCACACAATGAAAGGAACGCAATTAAAGTCGATCACCAGCATTACGGGGGGGGAGGGGGGGAGGAACAACAACGGCACGGCCAAAAAAGTACCCAGCTTTCACCCCACTTCCTTTGTGATTAACCTTTATGAGTACACGAATCTTGAATATATTAACCCTTTGACTGCTATTGGTACATCTTTCCTTTATTACCAATTACCCTGAGACATCTTTACTTGTTCTATAGCCACCTCCATATGGCAAAATCTATTCTATTTCATCTCTGTTTTCTTGTAGATGCTTATAAATATTTCATGCATTACTTCTGGTGGTGTTAATTGTTTCGTATTGCAGTGAAAGGATTAAATGAAGGTGTGTATCTCAACCTTTACGTATCCTTATATATCTATGTACCTACACGTATTCAAGGTGGCATTGTAATGGGGAGTTTTGGTGTATTTAATGAGAGGAAAACCTAAGATTAATGGGATTCAGTGTGGACAAAAGGAATGAAGCAAGAGCAAGGGAGTGGAAGGATTACATAAGAAGCGTCCAAACGAGAGAGGGAGAGGGAGAGGGAGAGAGGGTCTGTGTAAAGAAAAGGTAGAAGACAACCTTGAGAACCCTTGTGAGGGCCGAGCAGTCCTGTATAAACATGTGAGAGATGACGGAGACGAAGAAGAAAGAAAGAACGAATGAACGAAAGAAAATGAAAGAAAAAAGAAAAAAAGAAACAAACAAACAAACAAAAAGAAGACTAACCAAAAGCAGAATGAAATAATGATAATAATAATAATAGTAATAATAATAATAATAATAATAATAATAATAATAATTAATAATAATAATAATAATAATGATAATAATGATAATAATAATAATAATAATAATAATAATAATAATAATAATAATAATAATAATTTAGAACAACAACAACAACAGCAACAACAACAACAACAACAACAACAACAACAAGACCACCACTAACCCCACCAACAACAACAAAAAAAACAACAACAGCAAAAACAACAAGATTATGATAATGATGATGGTGATGATAATGATGATGAACGACTGGAAAAAAAAAAAAAACATTGAGGATGATGAATTGAACGTCGTGTGTGTGTGTGTGTGTGTGTGTGTGTGTGTGTGTGTGTGTGTGTGTGTGTGTGTGTGGACGAAGCGAGTGGAGTGCGTGGTGCAGGTGGGGGTGGCCTGGACGTGGTAAACACAGCCGCCGCTCAGGAAATAACAGCAGCTGTGGAGGTGCCTCTGAAATTACTCTTTAGATCGATACCTGCCTCGTTAAAAAAAAGGAAGATTAGGAGCAAGAGGAGCAGGAGGAGCAATAGCGGCAGCAGTAGGAGGAGGAGGAAGAGGAGGGAGAGAAAGAGATAGAGAATGATGAGCAGAAGAGGGAGGAGGATAATGAGGAAGGGGAACAGAAGCAGGATAAAATTGCAAGGAGGAGGAGGAACAAGGAGAGGAGGAGGAGTAGGAGGAGGAGGAGGAGGAGGAGGAGGAGGAGGAGATGTAGAAAGGAGAAAGAGGATGAAATTAACAGATTAGTGTCATCAACAGCATTTATCCACTTAGAGTTCTCCAGTTCCACATCAGATTAACTCCAATTACCACAAACAGTCACCTGGTGTGAGACAAATAAGCCTTAATAAAGAGAGAGAGAGAGAGAGAGAGAGAGAGAGAGAGAGAGAGAGAGAGAGAGAGAGAGAGAGAGAGAGAGAGAGAGAGAGAGAGAGAGAGAGAGAGAGAGAGAGAGAGAGAGAGAGAGAGAGAGTATAAAAAAAAGCTTCTGTTCATGCGAGTTCCTAATCAGGTGGTTCAGTGATTAATGTTTGAAAGCTTCGAGGGAATGGCGGGAGTTATGCTAATGGAACCGCCTCGTGTCTCTTTCCCTTGGACGGTCACGGTTTTTCCTCCCTCCGGTTCGACACGCTGCTGTAAGTCAAGGGCAGTTACGAGGCGATGGGGAAAAAAAGGACCGAGGACGAGGTGGAAGACGAGAAAGAAGAAGGGAGACAGAAAGGCGAAAGAAGAGAAAGGAAAGGGATGAAAAATCAGGTGTCATAGTTATGGAGAGAGAGAGAGAGAGAGAGAGAGAGAGAGAGAGAGAGAGAGAGAGAGAGAGAGAGAGAGAGAGAGAGAGAGAGAGAGAGAGAGAGGTAAAAACATAAGATTTTCTAAGAAACGTACCAAAAAATAGAACAGCAGTGTCATATTCTTTCTCTCTCTCTCTCTCTCTCTCTCTCTCTCTCTCTCTCTCTCTCTCTCTCTCTGCCTCCCCATCCTGTCTTTCCTCTTCATTTTCTCGAGTTATATACGTTGGTAGCCTGTGTGTTTTGTGTTTCAACTTCCCGTCGCTGTCGTTATTCCTACTTTACTGTTTATTCCACCTATTGTTCATCTGTGTGTGTGTGTGTGTGTGTGTGTGTGTGTGTGTGTGTGTGTGTGTGTGTGTGTGTGTGTGTGTGTGTGTGTGTGTGTGTGTGTGTGTGTTGAGGATACACGCACATTGGTGGTTATGATTTGTCTGGATGTTTTGTATTTTTGAGATTTCTTGTTTTAAAATGTATTTACTATGTGTGTGTGTATATATATATATATATATATATATATATATATATATATATATATATATATATATATATATATATATATATATATATATATATATATATATATATATATATATATATATATATATATATATATATATATATATATATATATATATATATATATATTTTTCTGTCTATGCATACATTTCTTATTTCACCAATATCTTGATTATCTCATTTTGTCGTCTGCTGTCTGTTCTCACTATTTTTCTTCTCTTCGTAATTATTTTCCCCCAAAGGTACATGTTCCACTTTTTAACACTTTCTGTTTTTTCCTTTCTCTTCACCACCTTTCTGGTTCCTTTTCGCTTCTCGCTCCAACCCTTCAACCCTCTTGACGACCAGGACTTCTCGAATTCTTGTTATTAATAGAAGTGGAGTATATTAACAACGAACCCTGAGGTATAGCTGTCCCACATGGTGCTGGGAGAGGTAAGGAAAAAGGTACCTAAACCTTCACTAATATTTCGTGGAAAACAATTTTTCATGTGGGTGAAGTAAACACCAAGTCGTATGTATTTCAGTGCAAGGAAATGTGACAGTGGGCAGTGAACATGATGAATCTGAGAGTGACTCGTTGTGGTGATCCATAAAGGTCGGAAGAGCACCTCATTCTTCCCTTATGAAGCAACCCAAGGTTTATGCGCGTTCGGGGTCATTTCAGTCAGAAGTAACCCAATACATTTTTTTTCTTTTTAGCAAAGAACGAGCAACGGTAGACATAACAATAATAAAAAATAAAAAAAAGATACTATTGCTAGATGTTATAGTATTTGGGTGTAGCGCACTACCTTCCCGGTTTGATTGGTCTGTACCTCAGAAATTTTTCTGCCTGCCTCTTTCCCCGGCCGTGGAGGCGGTGCGGTGGTGCAGGCTGGCCCAGACCCTCGAGTTAAAGACGCCTTCACCAGCCTCGTGTCTGATACAGCACATCAAAAAGTTAATAGCAGGGTGGCAGCGCCAAACGGGTCAAGGTATTAAGCAGGCCACCGTGCCAGGCGACCAGGTTATTGTAGTAAGTCTGTATGAATGTGTCTATTCCTGGATACGGTGTTTGACTGTCAGCCTGGCCAGTGTTGTGTCCACTACCACCACGAATATTACCACCTCTACTACCACCATTATCACCACAACCACCAACAACAACACTATTACCACTACCACCATCACCACCACCTCCACCGACACTACTACAATTACTACCACCACTACCCCCAGCACCACCACCACAAATCTGACCAATGACTTACCTATGTTACAGTTTCCCAAATAAAAGCATAATTAACACAATTCAACAATTTTTATAACCACGATTAAAAAAGGGAAACCAACGTTATATGTTAATTTTCACGTTCGTTTTTTTATTTATTTTTTTCTAACTATCGTTGGTATAATTCCTTTCTCGTGCACAACAACATTTACCGCATTCTATGGCTCAGTTAAAATGTATGATGCGGCACATTATTTTTATGGTGAAACCTCATTTCCACCTTTATGTGCGTTCACCGCGGCTCGATCGGGCACGCACCCGTCACTCGGGGCCGGGCAGGCTTTCCGCTCTGATATGAGGGACAAGAAACTTAGGTATATTTTCAGACGAAATAGTGTACATGACCTGAGATTACTCCACGCTGGCTTGGAACATTTACAGCACACGCAACAGCTGAAACTGGAGGGTGTAGTGACGGAAGGAGCGTGAAGAGAGCGGATCCTTGTGGCGATGAGTCTGCCACTCACTAGGATCTCCGTGTGGCGTGAGATGACAAGCTACAGCGTGGAATCAGCGCGAGGTGGACAACAACCTCGAGTGGGTCATAATTTTTCTGAGGGCGTCATAATACAGCAGGAAGGAATCAAAGCGAGGAGTGGGTGGGATTACAGGGTGAGTACTGTGTCAATACAGGACTTGTCACACAAGCGGCCGGGGCAGAGAAGCACATTCTGAAACCCTTTCAGCGCCCTCGACTCCACTACATTTGAAGCTACACGGAATTTTAAGGGTTCTTTTAAGGTTCTAATGACAGATTAACAAGATCTGTACATTATTAAAAGGAAAAGCGCTCTTGAGAACCCGGCTAATCATCCCTTTGACCTTTGAAAAATAATCGTGGTGAGAGAACAAAAAGTTTCAGAATACGAGCCAGAGTGCCAAGGTGTTGTCTGAAGCGGTGTTGCCAATCAAGCAAGTACGATCAGCTGCTATAAGGCGCCCGCCACCACGCAACGCAGCAGAACAATGCTGACAGTTTAACTCGGTGGTGTGTGTGTGTGTGTGTGTGTGTGTGTGTGTGTGTGACACAACATGTCCATGCGACGCGTAAAGAAGATCATATTTTCACTATCTATTCCCAAAGAACCATGCCATTATGTGCCATGGTCCATTATCCCGTGAAATGAGCGCCCAATACAGCAGGGTGTGTGATGCCGTGAGATAGAGTATTTTGCAATAGCGACATACTATATGGGAGCCTTCTTTATGGGCTCGTGGAGGAGTGAAATGAGTTCGGAATAAGCTCGTAAATATGACTTTGAAAAAATGCGAAAAAAAAAGAGTTCAGACCGTTTCAGAAATTATTGCAAGTTACATTAGGAAATTAGAACATGTAGAGAGTGTGCCTGTGTTCATATAGTGTGTGTGTGTGTGTGTGTGTGTGTGTGTGTGTGTGTCACATGCGTGATCATATGTAATTACTTCATTCAAAAAACATACTTTATATTAGATTCACACTAGATTCACACTTCACAGAACACACTCACACACACACACACAAACACACACACACACACACACACACACACACACACACACACACACACACGTATAAGGAATTTATTTCTTCCCCAATTTTACTCACACGAACATACTTCTCCTTTATCCTTACTCTTAATTCTCATGAGAAATCAATCCATTTTTTCACAAAGCTCTCCATCTCTGCCGGTTTGTGATAACTTGGCCAGACAAACACCAGGAACGTGATGGGAATGATCAAGACAGCCGCGCTCTCATGTAAACGAAGGTATTTTTTTCCAGTTTCTAATTCACAATCTACAATGAAAAATAATGTATGTTTTAGATCATCTGTTATTGGCGTCAACTCAGTGAAGAATGGTATTTCCATTTGCACCTAATATTGTTTGCTTTTGTTGGAATCGATCATGTTGTCGTCAAAAGAACAATCCAGTATAATATTAATCTATCCATCGTTTATTTCCTCTCAATCTTTGATAGTTTTCTGTTATTCTTTTTATTAAACTATTCCCAAGCGGCTTAAACTTCATAACACTGCGATGGTTCTCTTGAGTTTTACCAAACAGTCAAGGGTTTAGATTTAAAGTTATAATTAGTACTCGCTGAAAATTCTCAGACATGGTACGTAAGTTTAACGCAGTCCGTTGAAATACATGATTAAATACCCTTATAAGTTCTGATTCGAGAGTTAACTGCGTCATATCTTTTCCATGACTTATTTATTTTGTTGTCATTCATTGTGAAGGATAATACTTGTATATTTCTTGAACAGTGTGAGAGCAAAATGAAGTATGATAAGCCATGTCCGTCTTCAATAAGGTAAAGGTGAAAGGTAATGTTTAAACGTTCAGTTACTCAAAACACTCGTCCGTTCATATTTACATTTAAGATATTATTCAGACGTGTCGTGAAAACGCCCTGATACATGCTGCAGTTTGACTTGCTGTCCATGTAAAAAAGTGAAATCATTATGTGTGTTAAACTGCAACTGCACACTCAACAGGCAACACTATACTGTACTCTAAGCCTGCACTTATTCTATACATATACACGACACACTGCTGATGCAACGAACCTTTATACCCTCATGTATAAAACAGTATTATCCATAGCGTACAAGTTCCCTTTCTTTTTATACATTTTTTTCTAATATCAAAGTCTAGAATAGAGTAGAGAGGTCAAACACGCAAGTCGAGCCCTAAAGATATGCTGCTATTTGAAATCCCTTATGTAAAACTCATACAGGTCAAGTAACTGAGTCTCCACAAACAAAGCGCACAAGCAGTATAGTCACAATTGCCAAGCAGATAATAAATAAACACTACATCTTTAATCGACCCATGCCAGAGGAAAGTAGCCCGCTGATAAAAATCCCCCAAAGACATTCCTTTACCCTCGGCCTGAAAATACTCTCGCCTTTAAGAAATACCAACTGCTGGAGAGGGTAATCTATGTACCTGTGACACACTGATCGATCCCGCACCTGATAGAGAGCTTAACAAGAGCGCATGTGTATGCATGCGTCGGACGGACATCCATTTACTGACCTATACCATACGAGAACGAGACACGCTGATATTGTTTTCGTAATTTCCATGAATTGTATGTATGGGGGTGTTAACGAGAATTAGCACGGACCTGCTTATAGTGACGATGGTGAAATGGAGAGGGACAACGAGAAGAACAAGGGAAGAGGTAAGAAAGAAGAGGAGGAGGAAGAGAAGAACATGAACAAGAACAAGAAGAACAAGAACAAGAAGAACAAAAAGATCAAGAACAAGAACCAGAAGAACATGAATAAGAACAAAAACAAGCAGAAGAACAAGAACAAGAAAAAAACAACAGCAGCAACAATAACAACAACAACAACAACAAAAACAATCATGGAAATGAAGTTGTGTATAAAAAGGGAAGACAACAGAAAGAAAACGAAGAACTGAAATAAAATACGAGTATAAATAACAAGGTACTTGAGACTAAAAGTATAAAAGTAACACACTTTATTTCTTGTAGTCTCTAAATTATGTGACTGAGTGTGTGTGTGTGTGTGTGTGTGTGTGTGTGTGTGTGTGTGTGTGTGTGTGTGTGTAAAATTCCACTACTACTATTATTACTACCGCTGCAACTACTACTATTACTATTATTACTACTGCTACTACTACAATTACTACTACTACAACTACTACTACAATTAGTACTACTATTACTACTTCTACTTTTTACTACTTACTTATTATAGTCTTATTACTAATACCTTCACTACCTCCACACTAACAACACCAGTGCTTTTACTACTACTACTTCTACTACTACTACTACTACTACTACTACTACTACTACTACTACTACTACTACTACTACTACTACTACTACTACTACTAATAATAATAATAATAATAACAATAACAATAACAATATAATAAATTATAATAACATCAGTAATAATAATAACAATAAAAATAGGCCGGCAATCATCAGGCTGCCAATAGGAGATAAGCCGAGGGGACTTATTGGAATTAATTGGCAACGCTATTAGAGTTAGGCGACGAAGATTCAGATGTCATTACTTAACAGCTTTCTCAGAATATTTTGTGGTGGGAACCTGGAAGTGTGTGTGTGTGTTACAGATATTACTGGCATATTACACAGTGTAAGTTAACTCCAACATTCATGAATCCCTTAATAATACACGGCGGCAGAATATTAATACACAAAGTTTGTATTGTTCGGAAAATGGAAGTTATCAGTCTCAGGTGATAAAGAAAAAAAAAAAAAAAGTAATTTCCCGCTAAACCCTGAACTTTCATTCCCAGGTGCACCACGTAGCGACACGACTTAATTAATGCATACATCACCTGGGGCCTGCACGCCGTATAATTACAGATCAGGATTTTGTGAGGCGATTTCGGCAAAGACGGATTTATTAGAGACGGTAATGAAGAAACGGTGTAGCAATTTATCAGCGCAGGGTTCTCTTTCAACGCCTCAACGCCTCACTAACCGATTGGAGGAGAGATAGAAAGGTAGTATGGTCACACACACACACACACACACACACACACACACACACACATATACACAGACACACTTCAAGATTAAGTAAGATAAAACAGATAAAATAAGTTAGGTTTAAATACTGTATAGGAAAACTAGATAAATATAAGTAGATAGCACACACACACACACACACACACACACACACACACACAAAGGGGTTGTCATCCTCACACACTATATATATAGAAAGAAGGTATTGCTTCGAGAGAGCACACTGGATAAAGAACTTCCATAACAGTTCCCGGTCTGTACACCAGGAGCCGGGTCGGACGCTTGCTTGCTGTCTGCGTGTTTAGAAATATTGCGTCTCAGCGGGGCGGCGTCACTTGCCAAAATGCCTCGATCTCAAACAGTCCTAACAAGACATACGACGCGGCCGAGGGGAGAAAATACTAGAACAACAAACAAGGACGGGGATACGAAGGCTGCAGAAGGTTACGAAGGTGACAGTAGAAGAGCAGCGGGAATAAAGAAAGAGAAACAATTAGTGGGTTCGAAGGATACATAGATAAATTGAGAATGAAGGTAAATGGGAAAGAACAAAAGATTTAACAGCTTTCAATCTTTTCATAAATCTGAGAAAAAAGACCGAATACAAGGAACAGTTTGTAGAAATTCTCCCTTACCGTGGTGTCTATTTCTGAAGAAATTACCAAAAATTTTCTTGGGTTGATTAAAATTTTGCTTAGTTCAAACGAAAGAGAGAGAGAGAGAGAGAGAGAGAGAGAGAGAGAGAGAGAGAGAGAGAGAGAGAGAGAGAGAGAGAGAGAGAGAGAGAGAGAGAGAGAGAGAGAATGTTACACTTTTAATCTCTCACTGTCGCTACTGTTCGCATCACTGCCCATGTACGCACAAAAGAACAATTAATTAAGTCCCTTCAAATAAAAAAAATTAACATCGTTCGTAATCACTAAGAAAGGAGTGATTTCATCATAACAGTAGTTTCAGAATGATCCCATCATCATTTAAATGTATTCTCACATTAACTGTTCAGATAAAGTATTCAAAATTAACATATTCACACATCTCTGATCCCTATGATCTCTATACACATAAAATTCCAGTACAAGACAACTAAAATGAGTCAAGTTTAATTAGACGTGGATCACAGCAATCGAAAATAATACACGAGTTAATTGGCCATTATTATATGCATGGAAAGCGAAGGTTAATTAAACAGTCATAAAGAACTGACCATCTGATCATAATGTGATACGTACGCAAATAAAAAAGCACACATAAAAATCATACTTTTCAGTGGCCCCTTTCCTCCTAGTTTGTTATTTCGGTTGTTTATTTTTACTTTTATCTCTTCCTGTATTTGATATTGACTCTTGGCAGTCTTTTCTTCTCGGCATTCACATTTTTCTTTAACATTTTCTTTCTTGTTGCTTATTCGAATCCTCCCTTGTTGTTTTTTCTTGAGTTTTATATTTCAGCTTCTCTTCTTCCATATCGTATCCATTCTCTTATTTGCTTCTCTTTGTTCTCGTATCGTGGTATTATTTTTGTGTTCGTGACAACGCCAACACCTTATCAAGCCACTCACAAGCAGGAGACAGGTAAGGGTGGGGAGTGTGGCCGGCAAGGTATGCTCCATCATTTCCCCTTCATTAAAACTTAGTTCTGGTGGTGTCTGCGTTGAGTAGCGAGGTTTACTGCACCATGGGAGAGACCATTACTACGGGGTTACGGATATGCAGCCACGGTGGTTAAGAGGAGATTATCGTCAACTAGAAAGGGAAGCAAAATCTTATAAGAAAGAATTATAGGAAGAGTTCTAATTAAAGACGGAATATAGGAAGAGAAAAGGTCAAGGATGGTTATCATAGTCAGGAAGGGAAGAAAGAAAGGAATAAAAAGATATATATATATATATATATATATATATATATATATATATATATATATATATATATATATATATATATATATATATATATATATATATATATATATATATATATATATAAACAGTTCTAATTCAAGAGGAGAATATGAACAAAGAAGAAAATTATTACCAGAAAAAAATTATAACATATTGTAAGAAAGAAATACGGAAAGATTCGGAAATGAAATATGAATAAGGCAAACTAAGGGATACTGAAGAAATAACATAGTACAAGAGTTAACAAGTATACATACAGTGCAACAAAGTGAAGGAGGAAAAAAGAAGTAGGGATATAGAATACAAAAATAAATATATGTGAATAGGAATAGGTGAGAACAAACAAAAGAATGGCAAAATACACATACAGAGTATCTAAAATTCAGGCTACAAAAGAAAAATTGAATACCAAGAGCCAACACCCATGTACGGAGAAAAGGGAGGATAATAAAACAAATTGGGAGAAAAGAAACGACTTCAAGAGATTAAACAAATTTACTAGAAAATAAATTCACAATTGCTAAAAGGTGAAACAAAAATAATACTTTTTTTTTTGGCTGTGGCTCTTAAAGTGAAGAAAAACGAAGCCATTCTTTAAAAAAAAATCATTATATTATCATCGTGAACTAAATCACAACACATAATCAGTGGACAAGTAAACGCATCAACTTTATTTTTTTTACTGCGATGGTTATTAATTCATAGCATTAAGAGCACTGCTCAGACTTTTAAAGGCACGCATAAGAAAGAAAAAGCTTACTAGAATACAATTTCCAGTGTCTGTCATAATGTCGAGCGGTGGCTGTAGAAAAAATAAATTCCTCAGAGTTGTTTGTGATAAAGAAAAATGTACCAGTTAGAAGTGAAGGAGTTGATGGGTAAAATACTACTTTGTTTGGTGTGTGACGCGCAGAACTCAATAAGGTGCACAAAAGTTTACAAAGAGGAACCTCCTCGATGTGATATACGAAGAATTCAATATGATTCACTTGAATTCACACAAATTTTATGAGTGATAAGACGTACAATTCAATAAGATTCACGCAAGAAGAAGGAGAAGAAGTAAAACAAGAAGAAGAAGAAGAAGAAGAAGAAGAAGAAGAAGAAGAAGAAGAAGAAGAAGAAGAAGAAGAAGAAGAAGAAGGAGAAGACGATAACGGCGACTTTGTGCAACGCAGGATATATATATATATATATATATATATATATATATATATATATATATATATATATATATATATATATATATATATATATATATATATATATATATATATATATATATATATATATATATATATATATATATATATATATATATATATATATATATATATATATATATATATATATATATATATATATATATATATATATATATATTAAAATTCGTGAAAAAAGTCGAAAATAAAAGTGTGCTACGTATTATATTCAAACTTTAATAATACATAGGTAAAAAGGAAGAAACAAAATAAAAGACTATATATAACACACACACACACACACACACACACACACACACACACACACACAATCAGAATTCAATACGACCCGCGCTGCAAAAATTTGAGAAGTCTGCCCCGCGTCCTAAATTTAGTTTTCAATAAAATCAACTCACAGTAGAAAAATATTGAGAAGAACCTTAAAACAAATGACGCACCTGAAGCTCCGCTGCCTCACCGCCTCATGAGCGTTACACGGAAAAGCTTCTCCTCGGTGTCCAGTGAAGCGAGATTTATAACTGCGATTTTATACAAGTGGGATCCGATTCGTAAGTGCCTCTCAGGAAAGAAAGGTTCTATTGCAAGTCTTATCTCTCTCTCTCTCTCTCTCTCTCTCTCTCTCTCTCTCTCTCTCTCTCTCTCTCTCTCTCTCTCTCGTGTGTGTGTGTGTGTGTGTGTGTGTGTGTGTGTGTGTGTGTGTGTGTGTGTGTGTGTGTGTGTGTGTGTGTGTGTGTGTGTGTGTGTGTGTGTGTGTGTGTGTGTGTGCGTGCGCGCGCGCGCGCATCATTGTTTCTGTTATGGCTTTCCACTGAAGTACCGCAAAAGTAATAAGGATTTGTCGCTGTTTTCTGTTATAGCGCTGTCAATGTTACTGCTTTGTTATTACTAAGGGTACTGTTCTTCCTTATCTTTTAATTAATATCAACAAATGCAAAGTACTTAGCGTAGGTAGAGGAAACCCATACAGTAGGTACACATTAAACAACGAAACTCTGGTAGATACAGGGTACGAGAAAGATTTAGGAGTTATAGTTAGCTCTGAACTCCGTCTAGGAAAACAATGCATAGAGACCAGAGACAGGGCATTTTTTTTTTTTATGTAGGAAGGACACTGGCCAAGGGCAACAAAAATCTAATAAAAAAAAATGCCCACTAAAATGCCAGTCCCATAAAAGGGTCAAAGCAGCGGTCAAAAATTGGTGGATAAGTGTCTTGAAACCTCCCTCTTGAAGGAATTCAAGTCATAGGAAGGTGGAAATACAGAAGCAGGCAGGGAGTTCCAGAGTTTACCAGAGAAAGGGATGAATGACTGAGAATACTGGTTAACTCTTGCTTTAGAGAGGTGGACAGAATAGGGGTGAGTGAAAGAAGTAAGTCTTGTGCAGCGAGGCCGCGGAAGGAGGGGAGGCATGCAGTTAGCAAGATCAGAAGAGCAGTTAGCATGAAAATAGCGGTAGAAGACAGCTAGATATGCAGCATTGCGGCGGTGAGAGAGAGGCTGAAGACAGTCAGTTAGAGAAGAGGAGATGATGAGATGAAAAGCTTTTGATTCCACCCTGTCTAGAAGAGCAGTATGAGTGGAACCCCCCAGACATGTGAAGCATACTCCATATATGGACGGATAAGGCCCTTGTACAGAGTTAGCAGCTGGGGGAGTGAGAAAAACTGGCGGAGACGTCTCAGAACACCTAACTTCATAGAAGCTGTGTTAGCTAGAGATGAGATGTGAAGTTTCCAGTTCAGATTATAAGTAAAGGACAGACCGAGGATGTTCAGTGTAAAAGAGGGGGACAGTTGAGTGTCATTGAAGAAGAGGGAATAGTTGTCTGGAAGGTTGTGTCGAGTTGATAGATGGAGGAATTGAGTTTTTGAGGCATTGAACAATACCAAGTTTGCTCTGCCCCAATCAGAAATTTTAGAAAGATCAGAAGTCAGGCGTTCTGTGGCTTCCCTGCGTGATATGTTTACCTCCTGAAGGGTTGGACGTCTATGAAAAGACGTGGAAAAGTGCAGGGTGGTATCATCAGCGTAGGAGTGGATAGGACAAGAAGTTTGGTTTAGAAGATCATTAATGAATAATAAGAAGAGAGTGGGTGACAGGACAGAACCCTGAGGAACACCACTGTTAATAGATTTAGGAGAAGAACAGTGACCGTCTACCACAGCAGCAATAGAACGGTCAGAAAGAAAACTTGAGATGAAGTTACAGAGACATGGATAGAAACCGTAGGAGGGTAGTTTGGAAATCAAAGCTTTGTGCCAGACTCTATCAAAAGCTTTTGATATGTCCAAGGCAACAGCAAAAGTTTCACCAAAATCTCTAAAAGAGGATGACCAAGACTCAGTAAGGAAAGCCAGAAGATTACCAGTAGAGCGGCCTTGACGGAACCCTTACTGGCGATCAGATAGAAGGTTGTGAAGTGATAGATGTTTAAGAATCTTCCTGTTGAGGATAGATTCAAAAACTTTAGATAGGCAGGAAATTAAAGCAATAGGACGGTAGTTTGAGGGATTAGAACGGTCAACCTTTTTAGGAACAGGTTGAATGTAGGCAAACTTCCAGCAAGAAGGAAAGGTAGATGTTGACAGACAGAGCTGAAAGAGTTTGACTAGGCAAGGTGCAAGCACGGAGGCACAGTTTCGGAGAACAATAGGAGGGACCCCATCAGGTCCATAAGTCTTCCGAGGGTTTAGGCCAGCGAGGGCATCGAAAACATCATTGCGAAGAATTTTAATAGGTGGCATGAAGTAGACAGAGGGTGGAGGAGAGGGAGGAACAAGCCCAGAATCGTCCAAGGTAGAGTTTTTAGCAAAGGTCTGAGCAAAGAGTTCAGCTTTAGAAATAGATGTGATAGCAGTGGTGCCATCTGGTTGAAGTAGAGGAGGGAAAGAAGAAGAAGCAAAGTTATTGGAGATATTTTTGGCTAGATGCCAGAAATCACGAGGGGAGTTAGATCTTGAAAGGTTTTGACATTTTCTGTTAATGAAGGAGTTTTTGGCTAGTTGGAGAACAGACTTGGCATGGTTCCGGGCAGAAACCATGACAGGTCTCTAACACGGAAGCAGTAGTCATTCCAAGGAAAATCAGCAAAATACCTCCTCAGGTCCCCCCAACTAGCAGAGGCAAAACGCCAGAGGCACCTTCGCTTAGGGGGATCCTGAGGAGGGATTGGAGTGATAGGACAAGATAAAGATATGAGATTGTGATCGGAGGAGCCCAACGGAGAAGAAAGGGTGACAGCATAAGCAGAAGGATTAGAGGTCAGGAAAAGGTCAAGAATGTTGGGCGTATCTCCAAGACGGTCAGGAATACGAGTTGGGTGTTGCACCAATTGCTCTAGGTCATGGAGGATAGCAAAGTTGTAGGCTAGTTCACCAGGATGGTTAGTGAAAGGAGAGGAAAGCCAAAGCTGGTGGTGAACATTAAAATCTCCAAGAATGGAGATCTCTGCAAAAGGGAAGAGGGTCAGAATGTGCTCCACTTTGGAAGTTAAGTAGTCAAAGAATTTCTTATAGTCAGAGGAGTTAGGTGAGAGGTATACAGCACAGATAAATTTAGTATGAGAGTGACTCTGTAGTCGTAGCCAGATGGTGGAAAACTCGGAAGATTCAAGAGCGTGGGCACGAGAGCAGGTTAAGTCATTGCGCACATAAACGCAGCATCCAGCTTTGGATCGAAAATGAGGATAGAGAAAGTAGGAGGGAACAGAAAAGGGGCTACTGTCAGTTGCCTCAGACACCTGAGTTTCAGTGAGGAAAAGAAGATGAGGTTTACAAGAGGAGAGGTGGTGTTCTACAGATTGAAAATTAGATCTTAGACCGCGAATGTTGCAGAAGTTAATGAAGAAAAAGTTGAGGGGGGTGCCAAGACACTTAGGGTCGTCGACAGAAAGGCAGTCCGACCTGGGGACATTTATGGTCCCCTCCCCAGATGAGGTCTCCGAGGCTGGTGTAGGAGTCGCCATGATGATTTTAAACTTTTTGAGTGAAGGGTGTGTGTGTTATTAGGTGCTTGTAGTTTTGTGTGGAGGAAGAGAGTTGTCTTTAGAGGGCAGGCTGTGACTGCCCCCTTGTGTTGTGAGACACAAAGGGAAACGTTCAGTGAGGTCACAGCTGGGTTTAATGATAAGTTCACAGTACCCCCTGAACAGTGCTTTAGACCTCACTGGGAGTAATTATCGTTTCGGCAGGTGTCTACTGCCTCCTCCTCCTAGAGTATTAGAGTATTAGGATTAATTTTTAGGAGTGTTAAAAATAGAAGGCCGGAGGTAATATTAAAGTTATATTTGGCGCTGGTCAGACCTTATCTAGACTACGCTGTGCAGTTCTGGTTCCCACATTACAGGAAAGATATGGGTCTATTAGAATCAGTACAGAGGAGAATGACTAAAAGGATACAGGGGATGAGGAGTATTCCTTACGAAGCGAGACTGAAACTGTTAAATCTACATTCTTTAGAGAGACGTCGGTTAAGAGGGGACCTGATAGAAGTCTTCAAGTGGTATAAGGGTTATAACAAGGGGGATGTAAGCAAAATTCTTAGGATCAGCAACCAGGGTAGAACAAGAAATAACGGGTTCAAGCTTGAAAAATTTAGGTTTAGGAAAGAAATAGGAAGAAATTGATTCTCAAATAGAGTGGTAGATGAGTGGAACGGACTCAGTAATCATGTTGTTAGTACTAGGACATTAGGGAGCTTTAAGAGAAGATTAGACGGATTTATGAATGGGAATGATAGGTGAAAATAGGTAGGTATATTTCATACTGGGATTGCCACGTGTAAGCCTAGTGGCTTCTTGCAGCTTCCCTTATTTCTTATGTTCTTATTGCTTTTTTGTCTTTTAAATTTGAGCTCCACCTTGATTTCGATATTTTTACCTTTAATCTTAACATTGCTAGTAATTTTATTCAGTCTCATAATGCGCCGCCACATGACCGGAGTTGCTGCGGCGCCACGTATGAAATTTCTCATCACTTTACTTTTACCTTTCATTATACTGCTCTTACTGCTGCTCCGCCACCTCCACCACCACCGTTACCACCACCAGCACCACCACCACCACCACCGCCGCCTTCAGTGCTACTGCTATAGCTATACCGCTGCCATCACCATTACTCCTACCATTACGACAATTGCCATTATCGCTATCATCATTGCCTATCATTACTGCTACTGTCCACAAATTGCCTATGATTGCATGAGAAAGAAAATCAGATGTGACAGGAAACCTACTAAAATATTAACAAAAAGTCAGGGAAGGAAGTGTGAGTGATTTTCCTTTGAAACATCCCACTTCAGAACACACACAAGGATTGCATTTCAAAATGAGCAGAAAATCCATATTAGATCATCTAAAAAAAAAAAATCGAATCAGAATATCGAAAAAAAACTCTCTTCAGAACAAATTTTACTTCATGATATCAAAATAAATTCCGTCGGAGCATCAAAATTCCCTTCGGAACATCCAAAATTCCACTTCATAACAGAAAAAAATCACTTCAGAAAATCCAAAAAATCCCCCCCCCAAAAAAAAAACTATGAACATTCAAACCTTTCATTTCAGAATGTCCAGAAAATTTAACTTCAGAACTTGCAACAAAATCTCATCAGAATATCCAAAAATCCCACTTCAGACCCCACAAAAAAAAAATAAATAAATAAAATAAATAAATAAATAAATGTATAAATAAATAAATAAATAAATAAATAAAATAAACAAATAAAATAAAAATAAATAAATTAATAAATAGCTTAAGAACATCCAAAGCTCAACTTCAGTACTTAAAAAAGAAAAAAAAAATACAAAACATCCAAAGATTCCACTTCAAAACAAGCAAATATTTCGCTTCAGAAAACCCAAAATATTCCACTTTGACACATCCACCAAAATTTCCACTTGAGAACATCACATCCCTTTGCCACAAAACTGCTTTCATGGTCATCTAAGTTTCCTCCTGAATACACAAAACGAACCTTAAACTTTTCCTCCTTAACTATTCTCCTTTCCCTCCTTTACTCTCTCCTGCCTTTTCCTTTTTTTTATAAACAAGTGCATGCATAAGAAACTCTACTCGTATATTCGTCCACTTCCCAGGTAAAAATTACTCAGGGAAATTTTATAATAACCTCGAAAACTTTTCCTACTTTCCTTTAGTCTCATTCTTTAAGTATCAGGCACTGGTTTCTTCTCCGGTCTCTGAATCCTGAGTAGAGGAGGAGGAGGAGGAGGAGGAGGAGGAGGAGGAGGAAGAAGAAGAAGAAGAAGAAGAAGAAGAAGAAGAAGAAGAAGAAGAAGAAGAAGAAGAAGAAGAAGAAGAAAAGAAGAAGAAGAAGAAGAAGAAGATAAAGAAGAAGAAGAAGAAGAAGAAGAAGAAGAAGAAGAAGAAGAAGAAGAAGAAGAAGAAGAAGAAGAAGAAGAAGAAGAAGAAGAAGAAGAAGAAGAAGAAGAAGAAGAAGAAGAAGAAGAAGAAAGAAAGAAAGAAAGAAAAATGGACGAGGAAGAGGAGCAAAAGCAGGAAGAGGAGGGGGAGGAGGAGCAGGAGGAGGAGGAGGAGGAGGAGGAGGAGGAGGAAAGGGAAGAGATACAAGAGGCCTGGGATGATGATGATGGTAATGATGAAAAGATGAAGAGGAGGAGAAGGTGGATGGCAGGGAGGAGAAAAGACGATGACGACGACGACGACGAGGAGGAGGAGGACGAGAACGAGGACAAGAACGGGGAGGAGTTGAGTGAGGATAAGAACGAGAACGAGAAGATGAAGATCGAGAAGGAAAGGCAAGAGCAGGAGCGATAGTAATAACATTGGGTGGGGAAGCGGGAGGAGAGGAAGGAAGACTTTGAGATAGATCTTTAAATGCTGGTGGTTATCAGTTTATCTGCATCCCAAAGACACCACTCACTTTAATATGGTAAGGACACGTCTCACAGATGCATTTCAAGAGCTGTGGCACAGAAGAAGGTGGTAGAAGAGGAAGAGAATTGCAAATAATTTAAATCATATGAGAGAGAGAGAGAGAGAGAGAGAGAGAGAGAGAGAGAGAGAGAGAGAGAGAGAGAGAGAGAGAGAGAGAGAGAGAGAGAGAGAGAGAGAGAGAGTTATCGTTCTATGCACACAAAAAAAGAACATCAAACGAGATAATATAAAATGAGGTAAAATATAATATATACATTCAGCACGCAAGTAGATAATTGAATTAATAAAACGCCAAAACATTAAATATGACCTGACATAATTTTTGATATGTTTGTAAAGAGTTATCTACCCACGTCCACCAACCTTTCCACACACACACACACACACACACACACACACACACACACACACACACACACACACACACACACACACATATACATACACATGCACACAAACGGGGGAACCAATCGTCATCCCACGCAAATTTTCCCTCACTTCCTCGACTTCACTGGAAAAAGGGAAAGAAAAATCAAATGTTTAGAGAGAAACACGTTGCTCGCCGGACCATCCGTCTTCACGTCATCACTGAGATATACCAGACTTCCCTCTTCCTCTTCCTCCTCCTCCTACTCCTCCTCTTCGTACTACCTCGCTTCCCTCCTTCCCTTTTATTTTCCTTTTTCACCTACCGTGCCTTCTCTTCCTTCACGCTCTTCTTCTCTCCTTTATTCTTCTTTCTTTGCTTATCATGCCTCCTCTTTTGCGTTTCCAGTTCGCAGGATTTTCTCTCTTTTCCTTCCTTCCGCTGCGAGAACTTCATCGTGATCGCGGTGAGTGAAAATACTCGTTCCTTTTTTACGCAGCTCCTCTTTTTGGAATTTTCTTGTTACGCTCGAAAAAATATACATACCCTGCTATTCCTATACATATACTTTTGGTGGCGGTATTTTATGGATTCTGTCCTGGTAAATTCTCTCTTTTCTTTTCTTTTTTCATTTTTCATATTCATGATGTGTGGGAGGTAGTAGAGTGGGATGGTTGCTCATCCAGTCTCCCGGAGTCATAGTTGTGAAAAGTAACTGTGATTCCCAGGCTGTCCTTTCACTGAGTTTCTTAAGTATGTCACATTCTTATTAATGCACACTCAAGAAAAAATTTGTTAATGAAACGTTTAATACAAGTACGATTAGAATAAGCCTTGTCAATGATGCACTTTTTTATGTGTGTCATGTTTTGAATGATATATAGATAATGGCATGTAAAACATACTGTTATTACAACAGTTCACACCAGTACAACTAAGATATCGCTTCGTCAAAGATGTATTTTTACATGTACAGTATTTCATTTTTTATTAAAATGTACATATAGACACGTAAAAAATAGAAGTGAAGGGTTGAACACGAGTAGTGCGGCGCCTGACGAGAGTGGAATTTAATCTGTTCCGTTCCGTTCACTCTAACAGGGACGGAACTCATTTTTTTTTTTTTTTTTTGCCTTGTACTGCTGACGACGGTTTGGTCTGTTAGTACTGGCAGCAGGACATCGTCACCAGAACTTATACAGTTTTGCGTTGCAATACTCGTATTTCTATGCATAGGGACTTTCGGACTCGATCTTTTATTCAAACAAATAAATGCATACATTTTCAGCGTTTTAACTTTCAGGCGCGGCGCAGGCATGGGATGTGATCACTTGAGTCAACATTATGGAAATTTATACTCATAATCGAAATTCCTAATGCACAGAGTCCAGCCTGTTTTGAGTCTTTCCACATGCCACACACTCGCCGCGCTGCCTCTTGAAGGTCGGCACGATGGCATGCATAAGGCAATGGTGGTCATGTGCTATAATTACAGAAACAGAACGATGGAACGACATAACAATACTCGCAGTGTCGTCCTCATACTTCCTCTATAACTGCATGAAACATAAGGCTTTGTTTCTGGCTGTAAGTTATGAGTTATGAATGACGAAACAATATCGTCTCTCCAGCATTTCTCTCTTCAGTGACGACATGTAAATGTAACTTAAAATACTATGAATAAATACTTTTACTACCTTCTATACAGAGTTTTCTAAAGTACTAAGTATAGATACAGCGTATGTTACCGCCGAGCGGGTGCAAGGAGGGGTCGTTGAACGAGCGAGGCTGTTGATGAGGAAGGGAAGGACCTGGAGGTCAGGGCGAGGACCAAGACGAGGCATAATCAGTGAATTTCTTGTACGGCCTGTGTGTTGACGTAAGGAGATGTAGGACGCTTGTTATGACATGAGACTAAGATAAGGCCGACCTTATTCCCGTCGCTGATGGATAGCGATAGGCGATAGGCAGTAACTGAGGACGATAGGGACACATTGCTGAAGACACCCGAGCAGGCAGGACGTGCGTTACTGCAGGGGACGAAGGTAGATAGAGTAATTGTCAAGAAGGACGTGCGTACTGTTTGACGATCATCCCAAGACCCAAAACACGTGAGTTTAACAACTACCTGCGTAATATTAGCAACTATCTGTATAAGAATACCTTAGTCTGTAATAACTATATAACACAACTCATTGGCCTTGAGTATTGTTTATGACTATCCATATATGTCTTCAGGTTTTGACCGGATTCAATAAACGATTCGTGTCATCGTGTGGGTCTGAAATAACTTTCGCCGCCTTTGGGCGGTAACAGCGTACATCAAATATTTTCGTGTGAGTAACCATTCAACAAACAGCTGTTCTTGTTACTCTCAAACGTTTTCCACCACTTTGCACCAGATATTAAAAACATTTGCGTAGTATGATCAACTGCAGTACAATAAATACAAATATAAAAATATCTTGCATGAAAGAATTTTTTCGTTTTTAACGCACTCTCTCTCTCTCTCTCTCTCTCTCTCTCTCTCTCTCTCTCTCTCTCTCTCTCTCTCTCTCTCTCTCTCTCTCTCTCCAGCCGTTGATGAGAAATATCTGCACAGCTAGGCGGGCGCTGAAGAATTCAATGATCAAACGTGGTGAGGTCTACTTCTTTTCCATGCAAAGCCGCACTCACCTGGCTTCTCCGGCTGTCCAGATCCCTCTCGTGTTGGGCTATGCAGAGTAAATCATAATATAACCGCGCACATTCATAGCAGTATCCGTTTCGTTCCCACACCCATCACGACATCCACTGCACCACATCTGGGATGCAATTAGTTTTGATATAAGCTAAAAAAAGGTGGAATTATTATGAAAAGTAGAATGCGTTATATTACAATGTCTCTAATGCGTGCATTTCGTTCATCCGTTTAATGTTTATGAAATGGTGCTAATATTGTAATAGTAATGATGTGATGATAATGTTCTATCGTTAAAATGAGCTTCACTTGTGTTCTTGACAAGTAATTGGTATAAAGCAAGTATATACATGGAACACAAACACACACACACACACACACACACACACACACACACACACACACACACACACACACACACACACACACAGAGTAGGGAAATATATATGTAGATGTGTTCTTAAAAAGTAACAAACAGAAGTCAAATAACTACAAAAAGGAAAAAAAAAATGCACAAAAATGTAACGATGAACAAAACATTAATAAAAATCTTCCACCTGATTGCATCACGTAAGCTTCATGAAAAGCTGAAACCTAAACTAAATGCCTAATGAATATATATTTTATTATATTAAATAGCTATTATTGTTGTTCATGTTTAAATTTATCGTAAATGTTTAGAACTGCAACAGACTTTTCTTCTTTGCCACAATAGTTTCACAGAACTTTGTATATATTGTCGTTGTTCACTTGTTGCATAAAACTACTACTGTGGCTTTATTTACGTGCACTTTTTACACACAACGTCTTCACAGTACTTCATATTCGCAATTTAACATCAGGGAAGAGAGGAGCCATGTGTTGTGAGTATTAAACATCCATCGAGAGGGAGTAGCGCCGCATATATCAAGCCTTCGGGAGACTTTTATGACCGAGGAAATTTTATGCATCACTTCCGCAAAAATTCCCGAGTAAGATAACATCATTTACTTGTGGGCGGGAAGGAGAGCTTGATTTAAAGGCGTGCCGGAGAGGCGATGGGGAGAATTTGCTGTCGATTGTTGGGGGGAGTTATTTCTGGCCTGCGCGAGGGCTTGGAGAGGGTTTGGCGAGGTCATTACGAGGGCGCGCTGTCTCGAGAGTTTGGGGAAGGTAATGGGTACCCTGTGCGCGCGTCTGCATCAGGTCTGTCACCGGCTCGCTGATTCTACTTGAAGTTAATTAAAGGTGGTGTCGGGACTGGCTGACAGGTACGGAAAGGGTGTTTTTTCAACGGTGAGGAGTTAAGGAAAGTGTATGTGAATGAAATTGAAGGAGTTAAATCGGCATGGGACAGGTACAAAAAAAGGGTTTTATTTTTTTAGCAGTGAGGAGTTAAGGAAAGTATATGTGAATGGAATCGAAGGGGCTGATATGGCATGGGACAGGTACGAAGACATTATCTATTTATTTTTTTCAGCAGTGAAGAGCCAAGGAAAGTGCATGTGAATGAATTCGAAGGAATGAATACGGGTACAAAGAGGCTATTTTTCAACTATGAAGAGTTAAAGAAAGTATATCTCAGTGGAATCGAAGAATCTAATACGGGAATGGGCAAATACAAAGAGGGTATTTTTTCCAGGATGAAGATTTAAGGAAGGTATATGCGAGTAGAATAGAAAGACCTGATACGTCATGGAACAGAAATTCAGCACATACGAAGAGGGCATTTATCTACAAAAAAGTGTGCGTAAATGAAATCGAAGGGTAGGTAGGTATTATTTCAACAGTGAAGACTTAAGGAAATAATATGTGAATGAAATTGAAGGACCTCATACTGGATGGAGAATGGAAGCGTAGGTTAAGGGAGTGCTTGTTCTTTAACCACTGGAGATAAATTGATCCCCGTTTTGGAAATCTTTCTCCTTATTTACTTGGCAGACACTCATGCGTAAAATATACCGTAATGGTTTTTGCTGTTGTTGCTTGTTGGTGTTGTTATTGTGAAGATTTTTATTTTTTGGTTTATTGCTGTTGTTGTTGTTGTTGTTGGTGGTGGTGGTGGTGGTGGTGGTAGTGGTGGTGGTGGTGATGGTGGTGTTCTTGTTATTACTTTACTTTATCGCTCATGTTTCTTCTAGATAGTTTCTTGTCCTACAGTTATGTCCCCAAATTATTACTGTAATATATCTCTTCAATATCATGGCAAATTACGAGACACGTTCATAATTTAGCAAGAATAATGAAACGTGAA
>NC_087168.1:10724649-10734649 GCF_035594125.1 Scylla paramamosain
ACCACACAAAATCTTCAAATATTAATAAAAAGCGTGTCGTAAAAGAAAATAAATAAATAAAAATAAACGTAAAAAATCTATATATAATAAAATATATCTCGTATTGCCAATTGGTTCCAGTCACTTGGTGATCAATGTGTCACGGCTCACGGAGCAGAAATACAGGTAAATATTGTAAAGGTACACGCCGAGGAAAAAACGATGCGAGGTCAGAAGTCAGAAATAACTCGGCAGTGTTGTTGGTGTTGTCGAAATTGTGACGGCAAGAATTTCCAGGTAACACGGCCAGGTAGCGAGAGCCGCGGAATGTTACCAGGTAGATGTAATGAGGGTTCCAGGTCGATCTGATTTGGTAAGCAAGAATCAGGTGGGTGGGGCATGACACACCTCTGGATGATGGGTCGTGGTGTACCTGGCAGGTGCGTGTCACCGGGCTTTCTGTATTGCGGAGGTGAGGTGGAGGATAATGACTCGGTTCTCTTATATTTACTCAGTGGTCACTTTGTCTCTTGGCCACTTCAGCACGAGAGAGAGAGAGAGAGAGAGAGAGAGAGAGAGAGAGAGAGAGAGAGAGAGAGAGAGAGAGAGAGAGAGAGAGAGAGAGAGAGAGAGAGAGAGAGACTGAGGGAAGGAAGAGAAAGAGGGAGGGATGAGGAATTGCCCTGCAGGACGTGTAGTGTTCTGTGCCCCCAGGTTGTTGGTCTAAAAGGCTAAGTTTGTTGAATATAAAATATCCGTAAAACAAGTACAAGGAAAAAGGTTTGAACAGATCATGCTCTTACCTCCGTAGTACCTGCTTGTGCTACGGAATATTTCAAAATTCACCGTCGGCGTGGAACGAACAACACACTATAACCTGAGACGAAAGTTTGTTAAACTGTGGCATGTTCGCGCTTATACAAATCATACGAGAAAATCTCCGCTGATGATCACCATGAATAAAAAAAAAAAAATAATAATCTGAGGAACCATCATAACCATTCCTCACGCCTCAAAAGTGTGCACAGAGAGTTTAGCAAGAAAAAGGAAATGAACCTGAGGGAAATACGAATGCATACCTAACGCTTCTCTTCAAAACAAAAGTTGAGCGCCCTGCCGCCATCTCTCCCTGGGATCCGACAGCCGCTTTTACCGGCGACAAGTTTTGCACATACACTCACACAGCATTTCCAGCAAGCGTCTCCAGGAACGTCTGCACAACAGCAAGATTCCCTTTACTAACAGAAGGCAGCGGAAGGGGAAGAGAAAGAGAAGCATATGCCGAGTTTCCTTTACTAACGGCAAGCACAAAGGTACGTACAGCAGTGTAGGTAAGTAATTGGCTAACTTTTTTGTGGAAACTCTTTCTGTAACTAAGTTTTTGGTAGCGGGAAAATGAGCAGGCTTTTTTTTTTCCTACATTTTTTGCCCTTGGCCAGATTCCTTGACACGTAAAAATAAGCAGAGTTAATACGGTGCAGCGCAGGATCTGGACAAAGCTTAAGGGAAAAAATGGAAATGGCACGGAGGAAGCAGAGACTCATACTTTGTTAATGAGGATCAATGGCAATGATGATGGTGATGGTAATGGTGATGGAGAGTGGGGAGGAAGAGGAAGAGGAGAAAAAGAGAAGAAAGAGGCGGTCGTACCTGGAAAGGAGGAGGAGGAAGAGGAAGAGAAGAAAGAGGAGGTCGTAGCTGGAAAGGAGTAGGAAGAGGAAGAGGAAGTAAAGCAGGATAGAACGTAATTTCTCTCAAGCTGTCCTAATTACTAATGGGATAATATTGCTTATGTCATCTTCGTTATATCCCCTATACAACGTCAGATCCCCTCTTACGTACGCCTCTTTGAGGAATGTAAATTTTAAAAAGTCAATCTCCTTTCGGATCGAATACTCCTCATTCCTAGAATTTTTTAAGCCGCTGTTTTTTGTATTGATTTTAACAGATCTATATCCATCCTGTAATATGGGGACCAGCAGTGCTCAGCATAATGTACATGAGGCCTGACCAGCGCTGAATATAACTTTATTGTTGTTTCCCGCCTTCTACTTTTAACACTTCTAAAGGTTAATTCGAATAATTCTGTCAAAATGCGCAGTGCGTGCGTGCGTGCGTGCGTGCGTGCGTGCGTACGTGCGTGCGTGCATGCGTGCGTGGGTGCGTGCGTGTGTGCGTGCGTGCGTGCGTGCGTGTATATGTGTGTGTGTGTGTGTGTGTGTGTGTGTGTGTGTGTGTGTGTGTGTGTGTGTGTGTGTGTGTGTGTGTGTCATTTGAAAATAGTCCTGATGAGGAAATAAAGTGTTTCTGAATATGGGTCCGTATGATAAGCCTTCGTGTGAAACAAAGCAACGTTGCTGTTGTTGCCATTTCATCTGAATGAGTATACATGCTATTTATCTTTGGCTACTCCCACGTGTCCTCCATTACCTCAGAAGTTTTCATCTTGCCTCTAGTCAACTCATTCATTCACTCACTCACTGACTAAAGCACTCGACGATTTTATCTTTCAATTTTCCGTGTATCCTTTTACTTTTATTTATTACACTTGCTACCCCATGACTTCTCTCTCTCTCTCTCTCTCTCTCTCTCTCTCTCTCTCTCTCTCTCTCTCTCTCTCTCTCTCTCTCTCTCTCTCTCTCTCTCATAGTAGAAACAGTGTTAGGCTTGTGTCAGGAAAGGCTTGGGTGTGAACATTCAGATAAGTGATGATTTATCGGCATCAGGGGTGGTGTCTTATTATTATTATTATTATTATTATTATCATTATTATTATTATTATTATTATTATTATTATTATTATAAATATTATTATAAATGTATTTCTTATATTTGATGATGTTGCTGTTGTAAATATTGAATCAGACGCAAAAGTGGTTGTATTCGGACTCCGGTTCATTTACGACGAACCACAGCTGACCGCACAATACGAGTAGGTACGGGTGGCTTCCAACAGGGCTGCCTATGCCCGGTGGAGCCGAGACCAGGCGAGGCGGTTTGCCGCGGCCAGGAAGAAGGCCTCCCTGGCGAGGAGGAGGAGGGTCTTCCTCGATCTTCCTCTTCCCGTCAGGGAGAGGGAAATTGTGACTGCGATCCCTCCTGCCCTCGCCAAGGAGTAGGATATAGTGCCTGCAGGACTCAGAGGATGTCCTTCTGCACGACGGCCTCCCTGTGCGGGAGAGCGATAAGGAGATTGTCATTGTAGGGCTGTAGTGTAGGACACCGGCAAGGCGGCCAGCCAGGGGAAAGCGCTAGGCGGCCCCCAGTAGGTGAAAAGGAAAAAGTTACCGTAGCCCTGCAGGACTGTTTATAATCCAATGAGGCATTTCTTTCAGTTTGATCTAAGGAGGAATTTCTTTCAGTTTATGACACAATTAGGAATTTCTTTCAGTTCATGGCCCAAGGAGGGATTTCGTTGACCAAAGATGGATCTTTAGTTTATAATTAAAAAACGACATCAGTCCAGGTTCTTTCATTATCTTTCGGTTATTCATTGCATGCATTCCTGCAGATATTCTTTCATCTTTAAGAAATTCCTACATTATAAATACAAAAGGAGGTCCAGATTAAGTGTAACAATTTTATTACCGTATTATGCTTGCGTTCTGCTTCCCGATGATGTTATTCAGTGATACGTAAACACTCACAAGAATTAGCACAATGATTTGTAGGCACCCAACTGTTGAAACAAGTCTGCATGCACGGTATGCAGCAACCTTGCTGTTTGCATTCATCTGGTTGCGGTGCAATCATCCCAGAGAAGTGCGGATCTCAGCTGTGTTGTGACGTCTTTAGCCAGCACGCACAGGACGCGAGCAAGATAACCTTTCTGCCTTCCTCAAGAAGTATTGCTTATGTTGGCTCGATCTAGCACTCTGGATTCAGCAAGCATTGCTACACGGGTGAACCAACTCCACTAATGGGAGTAAGAATATAAATGAATAATGACATCATCCCTACGTCGGCCTCTCTTTCAGTGGGGAGGGATGCAATCTTTGAAGCCCGACTGCATATTTTTGAAATTCCCAAATCCTGGGAAAAGTAAAGCCTCTCCGAGAAGAGAAAGAGAGAGCCCCGGGGAGGAAAATGTGTAAGGTGAGAGAAGAGTGAGGGAGCGAGCCAGGGAAGGCGTGACGAAGCTGCAAGAAACCAATAGAAGGCGGCTGTCTGGATGAGTCTGAGTGTCGGGAAAGACGGAGGAATATGAAGTTGTTCGTTTTTATTCATATATTATGTTTATATAAACACATTTTAGAGACCTGTAACATCAAATTCTCGTGCGATGAAGCATTTTTCTCAGTGTATTTCCACTTAATTTCGCTCTTATTTTACCAGGTCAGCTCCTAATAAATTTCCACTTTGTTTTCATTTGCTAAATAATTTAGTGTAAGTAATTTATTAACTCAATGTAAATCCAAGTGATGCTTTGCAAGCTGCTGAGAAGGACAACATTTTGTGAGGTGTCTTGTCTCTCTCTCAGTCCAGGATGACACTCCCCACAGACTGTCCTCACTGCCGAATAAATACAAAAGTGCAACAACATGCAGAGGGATAATACAATAACAGCAGGATATACAGAGCGAAAACTTCCAGAAAACAACAATTAGCTTTGTTTTTCAAGCGTGCAGAAATACGTCTGTGTTTCTCCTTCGCGGGCAAGCAATGGGAAGGGTTGGCGGGGGAGGCAAGGTCGAATCGAAACAACTGACCGCAATACCGATACTGTTTGGCTAAACTTTAATGCAGGAAACATGGTGCCCCTTTTTTACGGCGCGCTGGGGGTATTTTGTTCCACAGAACATTCACTTCTGACGAGGAATGACCAACAAAGAGAGGATCTAGTTCGTTGCAAAACAAATAGATGCAAAGTTTGCACGTTTATTTTGGGGAAGCGTCTAAAAGACTCAAACACTAGACAGATATGAAAGGGGAAGTCATTTTCTTCAAAGTATTTAAATAATATCGTTGATCAGATGCATATTCATCACTGTCAGATCACGACAGGCTGAAAACTGTCAACCAACAACAGAAAAACAACAAAAACAACAGAAAAAACCGTAGACAGTAGAATTCCGATCCTTACAGTTGCCGTACCAGTACCATTATACGCCAAAAGTAAAGGAAACCAAGATGAGCGCACGGAAAGGAAGACAATCAAAGGGCAATCTTGAAAATAATGATGTGTACTAACTTTTCCAAAACTTTATAAGTGTCTATCAGACAACAACACCGCACATATGGGAGAACTGCTACCATTCACTTAAGGCAGCCAGAAGACAGTAAAGAGAATTAACTTTGCGGAGTCCACATTTTGAATAAGAAAAATTTGTGGGTTGACAGCTTCTTGGGTATTCATTTTAACAGAGTTTAAAATTTCTTGTGATGAAAGCTGTAGGACAAGAGTATCAAGGCTTAGGCCGGTTACTGTACACCACGACCCAAAATAGTACGGTGGGTGTTGCCATAATGTCAGAGACACAGACGACGCGACGGGTCAACACGGACAGGCGGCGCGAGAGGCTGAGGTCCAGGATGAAATTCGAAGCATCACTGAAGCTGATTTGATAACCGGCGTGATTCAGTTAGCGGCACGCGGAAAAGAAAATATAAGATTCTTCTGAAACTAGATCTGTAGGAAAGTTTCAATGAAGAGTCCAGATTTAGACATGAGAGAAGATGACGTGGATAAATAACGAAAAAAAAAAATAGTAATGAAAAGTAAATTAGGTATATTTTTTGATAGAGTGGAAGAAGTAAGATTTTTACTAATGGACATTTCTTTTATCATTTTCTTATTTCTTATTTATTTATTTTTGGACAAGTGTAAGAAAATGTGAAGGACGTGAGTTTCAGATGTAAGACTTATGTGCGCGACATTTCTACTACTCAGATTAAACAACCAAGTAGTTTCATTGGAGTTTCTGTCACTGTGAGACTTAATAAAGAATGTGGACTGTGCCCCTTCACATTTGGGACTTTCCTCTTTGTAATGCGTCGACGACAGACGGATGTGCCTCTAACACGAAAAGTGGACAGTAATCACTTCAAGGTAAAACAGAATAGTACAGTCTTGAGTCATCCAAATAAGTTGAGACAATCATTTTACTTTTATAATTTCCGCTTCGTCGAGCCTACTGGCATTACTGGAGGGACATAAGATAATGGTGTAAGAGGAATATGAACAAATAAAATCTACTAACAGAATATGTTCAGAGATTAGGTACTACCACTTAGAAAGTTGTGTATGCCGTCAGTAGAAGCCATCATACTGTGCTAGTTACCTATTCTCCACAGGAGTTCCCAACAATAATCACACTCTTATTTCCCCTTCCTATTCTGTTATGTATTATCCTGTCTGGCCTGTAAGTTCCCCTAGGTGCGCCAGTACATTTCAACTAAATGGCGGGACCTGAAGCTCTACTTTTAATTTTTCCCCGAATATCTTACTGTTTACGTTTTAGACCTTGACGGTATGTATATTTTTCACTTCCCACAAGACGGGTTGCTGTTTCCCCAACAACCACTCATGTTGTACGTCACACAAATTACAGTGGTGAGTCTGTGATGTAAGTGTCCGTTGGAAACTACTGTTCTAATGGCAAAGCTTGGAACGCATGACTTTAATGTACCTGTGCTGATAACACAGACGGTGCCGCTGTCTCCCCATGGTTGACCTCCGCAATACATACTTCTAATAAACTTGCAATCACGATATAATTTTTGCTACGACGCGTGATTAAGTTTTATAAATAAGCATGGTCAAATATTAGATCCCCTCTTACATTCTGATGCACAGCCAAGAAACTTTTTTTCATTAATTTATTGGTCCCACTTCCCTTCCCTCTCCCATTCACACGGCCAGGATGATGGCTGATTGACTGACGGCGGTTCGCTCCTTTCCCGAAATACCAACGATGGACGATTCACAGCCTTTATCTTAATTTTCCTGCGCTTCTAACCTCTTTAGTTTATCTTTTTTGTTCTTTTTTCAAACCATAACTCTGGGGAAGCACACGCTTTTAATAGCCTCTTATTATTTCTACATTTTTTAAAAAGAAGAAAAGCTTCTTTCACAGAGGAAAGCAGCTCCATGAGTACCAAGCGAGATCAAAGAACACTCCTGAAACATCTTACTCAGACGTATGTATATTTTATTTTGAAAAGTAAAAGTAAGTGAAGAACAAAAAAAAAAAAAACTGAAGACAAAATCACCTTCTTTAGTCATTAGGGTGCAAGTGGTAAAAAATTAATGTCCAAATGCGTTCCCAAGATCGTGAAGTGCCTTCCTACCTTTGAAGGTGAGTTGAGTTGCCTGAAGGAGGAAGAACACAATGGGGCACGCCATCCTGAGACTTAACAAAAGGTTCATAAAAGCAACTTGATGAGAATAAGTCATTCTCATTAAAAATAACTTAACAGATAAAATAATGCTGGATTCATTATGGAAAGGTAAAAAAAAAAAAAAAACATCAAATAAAGGAAATTCAAGTAACAATAGAAGCACAACTGAAAAAAAAAAAAAGAATGTCAGGCACGTTATGATTTCAACGAGATTTGAATATCAGATGGCAAAGGAAAAAGAAAAATAGAGTTATAATAACAAACATTACTATAAAATATTATGCCAGGCAAAAAAAGAAAAAATAAATAAATAAAATAAATAAATAAATAAATAAATAAATAAATGAAATAAAGAGCGGTAAATGTAAACACCCCTGGAAGCAACACAATCATCGGGTGAAGGAATATTGCTTATGTAGGTCGAAGAAACATGCACGGCGCCTGAAGTGCCAACACTAACCCCCACGCTTGTGTCCAAACTGAGCAGCACCGCACACTGTTCCCTCCAATGTGTCACTGTAACCCTCACGCTCCCTTGCACCGACAAGAGACGACCGACAGTCTCATACCCATGTGTCCCATCATGCCATCTCCTGCCTCCTACCCCGCCTCTCTCTCTCTCTCTCTCTCTCTCTCTCTCTCTGCGACACACATTCATGACTACCCAAGTCTCTCACACCTAACTCGGTCCCAGCACGATAATGGAGAGCACACAGCCTACCATTCTGCCGGCATGCCTCCCCAGCATTCACGACTAACAAACAACCAGTAACTAAAGTGCGTGGACTGCATGGCGGCGGTATTTAGAAGCGGAATCAAGGACAGCTTGTTACAGCAACACGGGCCCAGGTGTGTCTCTCTCTAACAACGTGGCTATTCTTTCTTAGTATTTGTAGATCTATACTAATATCACTGTGTCTATCTTCTGTCTGCCTGTCTCTGTTTGTTTATCCAATTTTTCTTTTTCCGTCTGTGTTTCTGTCTTGCTATGTGTGTGACTGTCTGCCTGCCTACCTACTTGCTTGCATGGTTAGCCCGTCTGGCTGCCTGACAGATTCGGTGGTTGGCTGTCTGGGTGACGGACTGCTTGGCGTCCCGCGCTCCCCCTCCTCCGTTCTCTCTCTCTCTCTCTCTCTCTCTCTCTCTCTCTCTCTCTCTCTCTCTCTCTCTCTCTCTCTCTCTCTCTCTCTCTCTCTCTCTCTCTCTCTGAAAACGCACACTGAAAACAACCCAATACCAAGAGAAACAAGCCCCTTCGTCTAATGTGGAAAGCTAAGGCGCCCTGCAGACGTGTTACTTAGTGGGTCATTTATTACAGTGACTTGTTAATTGTGCCACTGAGTCTAATAAAAGACCCTCCCTTTCTTGCCCACCGAATGCGTGGAATAAACATTGAACTTTTTTTACAATAAAGAGATACCACGAAGAGTATCATGTTAGGACACGTCTTGTGGTCATGACTAATATTCCTTCCGCTGGAGTCATTCTCGTTAATACAAAATTTTACAGCAAGGATTTTTTTTTTGACTCCACAAGACTCCCACACAGGCAAGCTGGCTCCTCCTAGTTAGAGGCGAGTGGTGTTTCAGTTGGTGATTTTATGAACCTTATGCTTGCTCTGTGAACGATCAAGTTGATGCAAGAAGCTGACCCACACAACTCAGTTTCTTTTCCATCGCGAGCTATGAAGGCATTTCAGTTTGTGATTTTACGAACTTTATGCTTCCTCAAGGAACTATAAAGGAAATAGTTGCATAGGAACTTCTGCTTGTCAACATTAATACATTTGCCAAGCGCATATACTTGCTGAGTTTTCACATGCGATTGCTTCTATTCAGTCCAGTCATACAGACAAGACTCGATCTCCCTCCTCGTCCGAAATCCCCGACAAGTGTTTGCTCTTCCTCGAGAAAATCTTCAACTATTTCCTCAAATGCCTCAGAGATTTCAAAGTGTATTTTCACCCACACGCATGCTCTCTCTCTCTCTCTCTCTCTCTCTCTCTCTCTCTCTCTCTCTCTCTCTCTCTCTCTCTCTCTCTCTCTCTCTCTCTCTCTCTCTCAATTAATTCATTTCGCCTTACACTCCTTTGCTGCACTAACTTATGAAACAAATTATCAAAATAGTTAAGAGTTAAATGCGGAAATATTAGGAAGACTTTTAAATCCATTAATAGCTCGGCAGCTTATCAGTCATTTTGCAGAGTGACAAAGTATACATAACTAGAAAGAGAGAGAGAAAAAAAAAATGTTCTGACATCAATACCTTTCAGCGCGCGCTCATTCGTTACCTCGTTCTGTCAGCCATAAAATGAACGGACAGTGAAATTGATTTAATCTGCTCGATTTGCCAAACGCGTCTCAGTTTGGGAGGTGAGGAATGAGTGCCCGCCGCTCGCCATTCGTTCTCGGGATGCGAACTGGTGTAACTTGAATCTAGCGAGGGGTGCTTGCCTCAGTCGCTCTGGGGATGGAGTAACACCACACGTAAACTCGCAGCAAAACTATTTAGCAAGGGAAACAAGGCTTGCTGCTTTGATAAAACTAATGGTGATGTTTTCAGTCACGAGTTTAATAAAAAAAAAAAAAAGCGAGTAAATTTGCATGACATGTGTGATTGAAAGTAAAAAAAAAAAAATGCACACACACGAGCACCTGTTATCTTAAAAAAAATCGCAACG
>NC_087168.1:10744649-10794649 GCF_035594125.1 Scylla paramamosain
CCCTCCCTTCCTTCCGCACTGTGTTCCTTGTCCCTCCACCGCTCCCGGCCTGCCACGCCACTACCTCCCGCCTTTCTTGTCCCCGGTGTGGGCTTGTCTGTGCTACGTCAGCTTACTACATTTATCTTGTTATGACGTCAAGGGAGTGATGATAAAAAATGGAGATGATAAGTGAGCGTCTTCGGGATGAATGAAAAGAAGGTGCTGCTCCCTTCACTTTTTTTTTTCTTCTCTGCTGACGTAGTTAAGCACACCGAGTTTGTTTTCAATACGCGCTTGTTATCGGTCCTACAGTTTTTACATATTTTTCTCATCACAAATTAATGCAAAACAGAATTCCCACCGGACTACAAACTACAAACACTCGAAATTAATGAAGAATTTTTAACGAGAGGCGCTTCCCTTTCCTTCCCATGACGCGCCTACAACAGTTAAAATTAATTAATCAAGGTAAAAAGACTCGAGTTTCAGCGAAAATTCCTTAGAGAGACGACGAGAAGGAGACAAATGGCGTACAACACAGCACCATCTAGTGTAGCGAGTAACATTTGTCCCTAACTCTCTGTAATCTTTCTCTTCCCCACGCCAGCCCGTCTCTCCCTGTTTCCTTTGAAAAGAGACACGAACCTTCTCTCACACATCACTTTTATCTCCCCAACTCTCTATACGTAAGCTACATCCTCCTCGCGTGGCCTTAACTCTCTCAACTCCCATCCCCAGAAAAGGACACTAACTTCCCATGCGTCACTTTTATTTCCCCCAGCTTTCTTTACGTAACCTGTCTCCTCCCTACGCCTCCTCAAACACCCACCACATCTTCCTCTAAAAAAGAACATGAATTTCCCACCACACATCTCTCTTTCACAATTACACCCTTTGATGTCGCCAACTCTCCACACCTAACTTGCCTCCTACTCTCCTCAACTCTCCTTAAAGAGAACATGAACTTCCATCACGCATATTCCTTTCACAGTCACACTACTTTTTATTTCCTTGACTCTCGACATTGTGAGTATCTGGTGTCCTCCCATTTCCACCCTAAGACAGGCAAGAACTCCCATCACACATATTACTTTCACAGACATATGCACCAATTTTTGTTTCCCTTAATCTCTACATTGTAAGGTAACTCTTGTCCTCCCCATTGCCCCCTAAGAGAGACAAGATTTTTCAGTACATATTTACACTTATATTCAAGCTCCTTTCCCTAAACAGACGAAGAGAGGATGAACGAATGAATAAACACACACACACACACTCCATGCCACCTTCATAACTCCTCATGACCTCCTTTACACACATCTCCATTTGTTTTTTCTTAGTTTCTCCATCAGATTCTTTACTTAAATAAATATCGCTTTAAACTCTGTGTATCTCGTCTCCCGGGGAAAGCTGCGACAGAACATTATCAAGCGCCCAATGACCCGAGCGAGCGAGGCAAGCGAGTTTTTTTCTTTATCAGAGAGAGCCTTCAATTTAGTCCTTCTCTCTATGCATGCACTCCTGCTGCTCCTCATACATATGCACAGCCTGCACGAAAATAAATGTAAAATAAACGATGCGTGTTTCACTCAAATGAAAATATAATCTCAAAATATTTTATTGCATAGAATTTGTAGCATCATCATTTAATCTCTCTCTAATTGCAGTAATTCTTTTTGGCTTACATTTTCTAAGGTGTACAAATAGGCAATAGAAAGTATCAGTTAAATAAATTATCTGAAAATCGTTACTGGCTTGAATCATCATCATCATCATCATCATCAACTAATCACAATTTAATTCACTACCCTTTGTTAACACTCCCTTGGGACTTAAGGCTACTGAGGAAATGAATCCGCGAAGCCATAAATCTGAGGCAACAATACCCGTCGAGGAGAATGAAATATGGACCTATTCTTTCGCTGCGGTGCTGACATCTGGGTGCCATTGCTTGCGGGGCGGGAGGGGGAGGGGAGCTGCAGGGGCGCTGAGAGGGTGCTGGCGTGCTGTGATGAGGGGCTCTACTCTCCTTTGGGGCTCTCCTTGGCCAATGTCTTCTGTATACGCTTCCTGATAGCAGTACCTGTTCTACATTAAGTAATTGCTTTGATCTGCTGGATTAATGACCTTCCTGGAACACTGCGAGGATAATCTATGGAAGTTCCTGAAGTGGTTGTGTTTAGGATGGCTGCTGGCGGCTTGGTAGCGTTTTCCGGAGTGCGAGGGTAATTTGATAAGTTTGTCGTGCTTCTATGTTGCAAGATTTTGTTGCGTCCCTAAATTTCTAAGACAAGCACTTTTGGGAACAAGGGAACTCGTTACAGGTTGTGATAGCCTCTTGTATACTAGTACCTGCTTTCGTGTTTAATTTCTTCTTCCCTTATTTATTTCTTCTATTTTCTTATTTCCTTCTTCATTATTGTCTCATATTCTTTCTCCTTACGTGTTTCATCTTTTCTTGGTGTTTCTTGGGTTGCAAGTTTCCTAGATGCTGTACTATATTGAATACTTGCTTTGAGGAGGACTGATTTATCTATGCAATATCCTTCTAAGACACCCATAAATATAATGTTTTGTGTCTTTATTAACAACACTGACTCTCTAAGAAGTAATAATTATAGTAATGGTAATAGGAAAAAATACCTAAGGCAGCTGCTACGACGATGCTACCTTTATAAATTTCCTGTTAGTATAACAGACTCAATATCGAGTAATTGCGATCAAAAGAAATGACAATGAGATAAATCCTTACTCTGAGATGGTTTCTTACGTGTGACTGAGCGATGGTTGGTGTAATGAGAGCTTCCTGGAAGGTGTGTGTGTGTGTGTGTGTGTGTGTGTGTGTGTGTGTGTGTGTGTGTGTGTGTGTGTGTGTGTGTGTGTGTGTGTGTGTGTGTGTGTGTGTGTGTGTGTGTGTGTGTGTGTGTGTGTGTGTGTGTGTGTGTGTGTGTGTGTGTGTGTGTGTGTGTGTGTGTGTGTGTAAGAGAGAAAGAGAGAGGGAGAGAGCGTACACTGGTGAAGATGTATCTGTGGTTAATGAGACGGTAAGAAAGGTTTCAAAAGAGAGAATCTGCAGGCAGGGAACGTGAGTGTTGCGGGAGTAATGCCTTGCTGGAGGAGGTGAGGTGATAGTAATGAACTTCTTGGCTACAGAAAAAAAAAGCTTAGTAAGGGACATTAAGACGCTGAAAGGCTCTATTAACACTAGCTTCTGAAGGGCACGTTAAAAGGGCTCTCTCTGTCACTGTTAAGGCGGTGCTAGTGGCGCATACAGCAGTTCATCCTCTTTTCCCTCTTCTTCCTCCACCTCCTCCTCCTTTTCTTCCTCTTATGTTTCCCTTTCCTCCTTCCTCCTCCTTCTCCTCCTTCTCTTCCTCTTATGTTTCCCTTTCCTCTTTCCTCCTTCTCCTCCTCCTATGTTTCTCTTTTTTCCTGTTAAGTTTTATTTGTTTCGATTAATCTTCCTCTCCCTCGCCTCCGTACTTTTCTCCTTACTCCTCCTCTTCCTCCTCCTCTTCTTCAACTTCAAGTGTTTCTATTTATCATCTTCTATCTCGCTTCCACACTCTCTTCCCTCCTTTACTCTTCTTCCTCCTCTTTCCTTTCTTCCTTCACTATCTCCTCCGCATCCTCTTCCCCCTCCTCTTTCTCCTCCTCCTCCTCCTCCTCCTCCTCCTCCTCCTCTTTCTTCTTCTCCTCCTCCTCCTCCTCCTCCTCCTCTTCTTCCTCCATTTTCTGTTCTTTCTCATTGTCACACTTTGTCCTCCTCCATCTTACCTCTTTCTTTACTGTATTCTTTTCCCCTCTTTCCCTTCCTTTCTCCCCTCTTATTCCTTCCCTCTTTCCCTTCCTTTCTCCCCTCTTATTCCTTCCCTCTTCCCCTTAATCCGACAACCTACCCTCCAATAAAAAAAAAAAAATAATAATACACAATACAAGACACGAAAAGAACAGCAACAACAGCTACAAGAAGAAAAAAAAAAAACTCCTTTGCTATAACTCAGTGTAGGCTTAATTCACTTTTTGAGGAATGTGGAGTGGTGAAAAAAAAAAAAAAAAAACTCCAGCGGTACCTTCCTTTCTAGTCGAGACAACACCCCTACATGATGCTATTTTTCTCCCGGCTTTCTTTCTTCCCCTTCACATCATTGTCCGTGTTTACTGGCTATTCATAACCACACATTATTTTTTTTTTTCTTCTTCTTTCGCTGCTTACGTTTAGGTTCTTAATTTCCCTTTGCGTAAACCTGAAGAGCATATATGTTAAGTTCTCGTTGTGTAAGTCTAATGTAAGTGGGGTCTCTCTCTCTCTCTCTCTCTCTCTCTCTCTCTCTCTCTCTCTCTCTCTCTCTCTCTCTCTCTCTCTCTCTCTCTCTCTCTCTCTCTCTCTCTCTCTCTCTGTACTTAGCGGCTCCCTCAGACAAACGAGAGCATTATTCTTCCACTTGCTCTCAAAAAGTAAAGTTAAGGACGTGCCACTAGGCCCACCTGGTCTCAAAATGCTCCTTAAGGATTCATAAAGTAACGGGAGACTCGCTGGGAACTTGTTTGTAGGGAGAACATGAGATTAATACCTACCCTTGCAACCCTTGGGAAATTCAGGTATTCTTCTGACTTTATGGGTCGTGTCTTATGCGGCAGGAATGTGGTCGAACTGTTGTAAGCGTGTTGAGTGTGTTGTCTGTGTGTCAGAGGTGAGTGTGCAGGTGATGTGCTGGTGACCGAGCAGGTGTTGGGTAAGTGATGGTGTAGCAGTTCGTGAATAATGTATGAGTAATGTAAAAGAATTCCAAGGTTATTGATATCTCTTGGAAATTGGAGGCTTTGAATTAGTACTGTAAAGGGAAGCTAAAACGATTTCTGAACTTCGTGTTACAATGTTTTTTTTCACTTGTGTGTCAAAACCTTTATTATATTAGAATATAAGGGTTTTACAAACTTCAGTTGATCATTAACTATGGAAACTTAAGTGTGACGATCAAAAATACTTTACTGAAGTGTGATTTTGAGCGATATGACGAAACATTTTACAGGCGAGTCACAACTTTGACTGCCATGGAATGGAGAGCTTCCTGGGTTTGAGCTGGTCGTTAATTATGCAAATTTAGTATCTAAGAGACATCACATAATGCAAAATGCATTACTAAGATGGAGAACCTCATGGATTCCAGCGCTACGTCAACCATTTATTCTAAAAATGCTTTACAGACACAAGACTTATAAGAACAATAAAGGTATGAGTGATTTCATGTGTTGGGAACTGGCGTCCACCTTTCTCTCCGCCCCAGTGATAAAAATTGCTCGGCTGACTTCCATCAATAATAGAGGGAGGGAGTGTGGTTGGAAATTCATCATTCTTCCTTCACATAAAAGTCGCACTGCACGGAGGGCGCCGCCATGCCTGCCTTGACCAATGTAAAATCTAAGCAGGCACTTGCGGGTGTCCGGAATGAAAGGGTGAAACTGGAGCGGTGTGAGAATGGAGGTGTGTCATTTTACTTAAACTGGTATGTTTCTGTAATGGCCGAATGTCTTGGTCAGGGTGATGGCTAGTAAAGAGATAATAAGTAGATGAAAAAAAAAAAAATGTCACCGCCTGTCACTTCTGTTCAGCTTAAAAATCCATCTCATTTCCTTCAAAGTGGTTGATTCCTCATTATTTGAAAGGTAAAGTAGCTCAGGGCAATTATGTCGCTGAAATGAAGGCTTGACAAATTTCTCACGCAGTTTAAAAGCGTATCTTCAAACGACTGATTACTCTAAGAAAGTGGTGTATGATTTTAGAAATGTCAAGTGAAACTTACATTCCGGAGCAATTCGGTTTTTCTTTCTGTAATGGCGGGTAATTTCCTCTAAATGTATGCTTCTGTTAAATGGCATTTACCTAGTTATAGTTTTACAATAGTAATTCTCACTCGCAATATTAAGTTTCTCAATATTGTTCTACGTCCACTGTTAATAATTGATATATTCTTGGTATACAAATCTTTTCTTACCTGTTTCCATGAACTGACGATGGGCGTTGAAAGGCAGTTCTGTTCTTGTATTTAAAATCTTCCATTTTATTTAAATTTTTCATTCGTAACAGTCAGCATGCTTACTTTCATTCTCTGATTAATTTCATGCTTCTGTGAAATTTTAGAGTTTACGGTTATTCTTGGATCTTTCCCACTTCCTGAAGCATTAATGGGCGTCGCTCTTGTCTTCTATTCCATTCACGATCTTGTCCTGCTTTCCCGGAATTTTATGACTCGGCATTTGTCTTCAAGCACTGGATTTCGCTTTCCACGCTTGAATCCTCTTATCACTCCTCCTAAAACAAGGTTGCTTCACATTCCCGACCTCAGCATCCTTTGTACTTGCAGAATGTATGTAACCCCTTTGTTTTTTGTTTAATGCACGAAGCGACACATGTAGGCCTACTGGTGTCTCGTCTTCTCTCATGTTTATATGTGCTGTTGTATCTTCCGTCAAAATTTCCTCATGCTTATTTACCACACATGGAATTGCATCGAGATTTTAACCACCACATCATTCTGTGTATTCCATCCTGATTTCTTTAACTTCATATCTCAGTTGTGCCATCTTATGTATCATATACTGGTACATTTTTCATATACTTTTATAATACAGATCACCTCTTTCGTCAGGTTCTTTCTCGTGCAACATTTGATCTTTCTTCGAGTGACTGGGATGAAAAGGTACCAGGAGGAACTCCCGCACGTGTGCCTTGGGTAAGGATCTTGCTTCACCTAAAAGTTTTCATTACTTAAAAAAAATCTTGTATTTATTTTCACACAGAACGAATGACACACACACACACACACACACACACACACACACACACACACACACACACACACACACACACACAATGAGTAGATTGCATCTAATTGCACTAACTTACAGAGCTTATCGTTGCTACTCCTTAGGGGGTCCAGGTAACAGACAGGTAATGGACAAGGTACTATCTGAACTAATTAACTAAACAAGATCATGTGTCTGGAAATAGAGGCTAATTTTCTTCTCGTAGTGACTTTCTCAAATCACTGATATTTTCAGCCGGTGCGTCAGCCAGCACTCGACTGCCTCATATGCTCGAATCACTGTTGTATCTTTTTTTTTTTTTCCTTTTTTTTTCCTTCTCTCTCTCTCTCTCTCTCTCTCTCTCTCTCTCTCTCTCTCTCTCTCTCTCTCTCTCTCTCTCTCTCTCTCTCTCTCTCTCTCTCTCTTCTCCGCATGGCGCAGTATATACTTATTTATCATTCTGTTGTTTATACTGGATCCCTTCATAATCCATGGAAAAGTAATTAATATACATCAAAAGTTGATTCAGTGAGGTCTCATATTTACCTATGATAATAAAGGTTGGTTAGAGTATTTAATTTCAAGGAAAATGTCAGTTCTTCCCCGCCTGGAAAAAATGTTGAATTTTGAGTGTAGATGAATTTCTTCGAGATAATTAAGTCATGTTTCATATTTTTTAATAAAACTGTGTCACGAGAAAAGTATAAATATAGCCACTCCCAAAATACCAAAGTTTTCATTTTGACATATTGCAAGACGGTATTTCTTCAAGTTTAATTAAACACTGTGCAAGAGAAACTTCAATATCGCTTCTCCCTTCTGAACACAACATGTTTTCGTAATTTGTTTTATAACGTGAAGTGACACAAGTGGTGCTCCATTTCCAGGAAGTGATTCGGCTAAGCATACACCATAAGGGATAGAATCAGGTCCTCTTAAGGTGCATTAATTAAAGTTCTCATTGAGCGTCTGGGAGGCAGAGCACAACATGCCTAATTAAGCCATCTCGGGAATACACGTACAGCATCCTATTCTGATTAACTTGTCTCGTTAGTGACAGGACAAAGCAGGAAGCCGTTTAACCGTTACAGATGAAGCTTATATCTTCCATAGACCATATCCCATATATTTCACAAGGTAAATTTCCAAAAATTAACATTCCACACACACGAAAGTCATACGTATTCATGATAGGTTAAATCAGTAAGCCTATTTATCTATTCATCTTATAATTATTACTTTTGAGCATATGTGGAATTGGCCTGAGCGAAAAGAACATGTCGGGAGTCTCTGTGGAATTAATTTATAAGCTTCTCGTAACACTTCTTGTCAGGAAAGATTCTCAGAAACGGAGGAACGCGGGAATACTTAACATTTACAACACCGATTTCGTGTGACGCTGTCTAAACAACTCCATTGTTTTCATTTGTTTCGCACCTCATGCAGGAAATAATTGAATTACCGCCTCTATGTCTAGCAATTAGCGCGCCTCAGATCGAGTTCCTCGCAAGGCTTCAGTGCACATCCCTCCTTGGTCTTCATCCTGTGGAAACCTGCCGAGCATAAACGGTCGCGACGAGGTGTCACAAACGTCTCTCTAGCTACCAATTTATTGATCAACTGGAAGAGGAAGACGAGAAGATGGGAGGGATATGGACTGAAGCCTTTCGCTAAGGTGGAAGATCTACTTATACAAATGGCGAATGATAATACACGTACATTCTAACAAAGAAGCAAGTACGAAATACTAGACTAAGAGTGGTACCACGCCGGTGATCTGTGCGTGCACCCAGCTATACTTTATTTCTATATTCCTATTATTAGCCGATGATCTGCTTTCTTGCTTCTTGGAACTGCTGTACAAATGTTCACTAGAAAGGAATTTGAATTGTTGGTTGACTTATTTTTTGTTTGTTTTCTTTTCTATTTTCACCAGTCAAGGAGAGAGAGAAGAGAGAGAGACAAGGAGTTCGTTCAATGTGCTACTTTCAGAAAATATATTATTGAATGAGATTCTCAAAAAAAAGTGGACAAATCAGTCTCGGAAATGACTGATTGATTGACTCACTGACTGACTCACTGACTGACTGATGACTGCCGATGGAAAACACCACTAAAATGGGCTTGATTGATTGGCCGACTGACTGATTGACAAATGGAGTGACAGCCTGCAATGATTTATGTACGAATAAAGAGTAGAAACAGCAGGGTCAAACGGTACAGTGATTTAACGCCCGTAAATCCAGTGCTAGCACGCTATTAAGCACAGCCTCTCACATTTCATTAGTGGATTACGAGTATCTACAATTTTTATATGAGTCTCTTTGAAGTACCCATCATTTCTATATTTACGGTAACACTTCACAAATTCCTATTTAAACACTCTACTATGAGCTGATACAAAATAACTTCCCGCTCCCTGAGATTATTGAGTTATCCCCTTCCCTTCAGCACTGCGATGAAGGCTGAATATTCTGTTAATTTAGGAGGAAATGATATGTCGCAGATATTAATCACCAAACAGACCGATCAGTGAGCTCATCTGTTGTACTATTGCTATTTGTGCTTGTTGGTCTGTTACTGAGAGAGAGAGAGAGAGAGAGAGAGAGAGAGAGAGAGAGAGAGAGAGAGAGAGAGAGAGAGAGAGAGAGAGAGAGAGAGAGCAATATAAAAAGGCGAAGAAGAACCAACGAGAAAATGAGATTCGGCAGCTAGCGGAAGAGGAAGAAAGGCAGGAGGGGACGAGGCACTTGGGCAAACGGTGAGGAAAGGAAGCCATCACACGGAGGAAGAAGAAAAGGCAGCGGGAAAGACTAGGAGAGACGAAGATGAAACGAAATACGGAAGTAGGGGAAACAGACGAGGGAAGAAAGGGAAAGAAAAATAGAAACAGAAAACAGAGAGAGATAGAGGGAGAGAGATAGCAGGCCATAGAAATGCAGGAAGGCGTTTAGAGACATGGAGAGAGAGAGGAAGAGAAAGAGGGAGAGGGAGAGAAGAGGAGGAAACGGGTCTCTCTCCTCGAGACCTTATTTGTTTGTGTGTGTGTTTACTCATTACTCAGGGATGTGTGTGCGCCGGCCTGTCTGGAGACGTCCTTGGGGGGCTCTTCAATTATTCATAGAAGCCGAATACACAGGGGCAGTAACTCAGGTCCCCCTGGCCACTCGGCCATCGCAGTAGAGGCCATTCAAACATCACAGGGGGCAGCCACCGGGGAACTCAGGTAACAGACAGGACAGGTGCCTCGCTAGTGGTCTGTGACTGCATTCACTGGTTTGTGTGAGGCGCGCATTGCTTCCCTTGTTCCTTTGTGCACCAAAGGACTCCCAATTAAAAATGAGATTATTAGCGAGTGATATTCCCCAAAACCTGAATGAGTGGCGTCCTAATGCAATGAAATTTTCCTACTCTCCTTTTCGTTCTCATTATATTTTCTGCTTTTTTATTAATTGCGCTGCGTACTCAAATCCTTTATGACATCATTACGCCTCAGAGTCTCGTAATGCACCGCCCTTTGCTTTTACTCCCTGTCTGCTTTCAGTGGCGCGTCCAAGTGCTTTTGATGATGGTTCTGAGGCCGAGGGTAACCCAGTTTAGTCAAGCGTTCACCTCCCCGCATCCCACTCACTTGTTCCCCTCTCCCCCTTCCCCTTGTTCTTACTCCCCCACGCATGCTTCCAGAAGAGACTGAAGTACGCCTAAAGACACAAAAAAAGAGAAAGAAAAAACGAGAAAAGCGGGTCCTCAACTCAAAGTGAAAGGAAAGTGGTAGTGGCTAAACTCGTTAACGACGGATTGGAGACACGCTGCGTTGTCTTGGTGTTGTCATTTCTCTTGTTCCTCCATTAAGAGATACACGCTCACATCCACGTGCATGTGTATCTGTGCATTTGTTCAGTACATTTACAACTCAGCGGACTTCTGCTCCCACTCGCACTTTCGCTTAAAACGATAAATATTTTTTGTTTGAACCCGGCAAAGGGGACCCGACAGAGAATTAAAACTTGTTGACAGTTTCGGAAACAATTAAGGCCGAGGCAAAGTGGTGCAGAGCCTCCTCCATTAAGAGTATGGAGTGGTTTTACACATACACCAATACATGGGCGGGTTTATGCCAACGTTTCACAATGGGATTTATAGAAGCGAGGTGCACAGAGAATCTAAGAGCGTTACATAGGGACTTTATGGGGATTAGATTACATAAGGAGTTTATGATTTTTGTGAAGAAGTGTAAGGACGAGTTACGTATAAATGAAGTTTAAGAATATTATACAGGTAGCTTATGGAGAAAATACTACAAAGGGAGTTTATGAAATTTAAGGAGGAAGTTAAGGAGTTTATAGAGACAAGCTACATGGGGAGTTTGAGAGAGAGTTACATAAGGAATTTATGGGTAAAACTTTAAGGGGCAGTTAGTAATATAAGGAGTTTATGGGATGAGTTACATAAGGAGTTTGAAAATCGCAAAGGAAGACTGAGAGGGAGTTACATAAGAAATATATGGGGAGAAGGAGTATAGGAAATCTGAGAGTGAACTAGAGAAAAAGTTTAAGGAGTGAGTGACCTATGGAGTATATCAGGGCCAGTAATAGTAAGTAGGTTGCCTTTTCCCTGTTGCTAAAACCACAGGAAAGCAGGACACATTCGGGGTAAACAGAGTGGTGCAGGGACACGACCATTGCAAAGTAAGATGCGGACTTTATAGTTGCTCCCCGGGAAAAAAAATCCAATTTGAATCTCCTAGGACTTATTTTTACACCGAAAACATCAGTCTTCATTCTTGCATGGGGAATTCCTAAGACAATGCACTATAGAAAGGAGAAAAAAAATGAAGCTAGGATTCCGGAGCCATTACCGAAGAAAACCAGAGCTACATTTTTTAAGCAGGAAAGAGTAGCAGTCAGAAATGCACAGTCGAAAAAAGAAAAGAAAAAATAGAGTACAAAAATACATCTATCATCCGATAGAAAAAAAAAAATAGAGCTATTCTTAATCAAAGAAGGTAAAGAAAGGAAGTTAGAACTGCAATTAGTCAAGAAAGGGAAGTATAAATTCAACTACATCGCCCTGGTGCATAACAGATAAAAGAACTAAGATCATTTTCAGAGGAATCGTGGAGCTTCACTCATCCAAGGAATCTGAAGAATTGAAGCAAGAAGTGCAGTTAGTCAAGAAAGAAAGGAAACAAAAATCTATATTACTCTTACAATTGTTGTAAAAAAAAACATACACATTTCCACAAAAGTCTGAAGAAGCTGAACAAGAGCAGTTATAAGTACAGTTAGTTAAGAAGGGAAAGAAAAAATGTACAAAGTTCTGATACGCAGGAGTAGAAAATAGATGTGTTTCTCAAAGGATTTTAAAATCATTGCTATCCAAAGAAGCCGAAGAAATAAAAATTAATCAGAACCACAAAATAAGAAAATGAAAAATAAAAAGAATCTACAATACCGGCGAACTGTATTACAGAAAAAAAAGAGTATTTTTGGAAGAGATTTAGAACCACACTTACCTAAAACAGCCGAAGCAGTGCAGCCAAAAACAAATTATAAAGAAATAAAATAGAGAAAAACGAGAATCTATATAACTCTCCAAACGACACGTGGCCAAAAAAAACTCAATCCACTTTCCCAAGACAACTTTTGATCTACGGTCAACTCACTGCACTGGATACCTTACTGATTACTGGAACCTGTACAAACATAAAACTTAGATTAAGTCCTTGGAAAAAGAAAAAAAAAGTGGACCGCAACATCATTAATTTCCTCTCCAGCAGGACATCCCAAGACCTTAAAAAAATACTGACAGGGACTCGGAACTCTTCACTCTCCTCCCCATCAAGAGTACTACAAGTAGTTATTTTTTTCTTTTAACCTCTTATTCAGCCGAGTCTCTTAGTGTCGTCCGTATAATTTCGTTTTCATCGTCTCCCGCTCCATTTAACTTGAATCTCCTCGTCTCGTAGGGAATCTTGCGCTAAGAATTAGTACACACAGAACATCATGGAATTTAGAATTTATATAATCTTTTTTCGCTGCGATGTTATATAAACTAAAGTATCTGATGAAGAGTCTTTCTCTCTCACATACACACACACACACACACACACACACACACATACACACACACACACATACACACACACACACACACACACACACACACACACACACACACACACACACACACACACACACACACACACATTTTCAGAAACTTAGAGGGACCACAAAGACACACTAAATTCCCCGCGATATTTCTGCAAACAAGGTCATATTTTCTGCCGCTTCCAAAATTCTGTCGCACGACGGACTAAGCGAGAGAATAAAGGGGATGAAAAAAAAAAAAAAGGAGAGAAAAAAAAAGTTTACTACTGTCCTGGCTCCCTGAATCCCGCCCCTCTTCACGCAATAGCACAGGAGGGGCAGACAGACACGCCACACTTTCAAGTCCTCCCCATTTTTTCTCCCTTTCCTCCTATGTGCTGTCTAAAGTAAAATGTAGAAAGGTACAGAGAGGGGTGGGAAAGGATGGAGGAGGGGGAAAGGGACCCGTGATGGAGGAGCACTAGTGGGGTTTGACGGAATCATGGAGGTTATATAATGGAAGTGTGGGGGAGGGAGTGACGGATACTGAAAGGAAGGAATGATGAAAGAATAAAAGGGGGGAAATTGATGAAAGTAGAGCAAGAAGACATATTGTGAAGGATAAGAATGATGGCGGTGATATGAACTAAGAGATATGGAGGAGGGAGATTGAGAGAAACAGAGAGACAGAGAGTAACGGAAGAAAGGAAAAAAACAAAAAACAAATATATGATGTATGAATGAGACATGTAATGATATGTAAGACGATTTATGGAGTAAGGGGAGAGTACAGACACGAAAAAAAATAATGGAAAACACATGAAAAGAGCCGATGTGTACGATGATAAATTCTAGATCGTTTAATAAAATGAGAAAAATATGAACTGGCGCGTGAGAGAGAGAGAGAGAGAGAGAGAGAGAGAGAGAGAGAGAGAGAGAGAGAGAGAGAGAGAGAGAGAGAGAGAGAGAGAGAGAGAGCGTGTCATATGGAGTCAAATAGAAAAAAGAAACGACGCAGGATGAGAGAAAACTTCGGACAAGGAAGGCACGGAGGGGAAGATTGTTGCTGAAGGAAAAAAAAAGAGCAAGGGTGAGTGGAACAGGGGAAAAAGGAAAAAAAGAAAATATATTGAACCTACCGACACACACACACACACACACACACACACACACACACACACTACAATAAAGAAAAAAATACTAGAAAAGATACAAAAGACACAAAAGGGGAATATGAAAAAAAATAAATAAAGAACAAAGCAGTACAAGGAAACGAGAGAACTGAAAACAAAAGGTAAAGGATACAGTAACTAGGCACAAATTACTCAACAAAGTACATGAAGGATCAAAGAAGAAGCGGCAAACTATTTTCTACCAAAGAAGATAGAAGTCGAGTCGACAAGCTTTTGTTATTAGATTAAGTTCACACTTTTCTTTACATAATACAGAGGACGTCTCTCGAGAGCGCTGGCTGGCTGGCTTGCTGTCTGGCACCATGAAGAGGCAACAAGGAGTACACAAAGAGAAGGGGTTGGTGAAATATAGGGATCATTTTATACATCTAAATTGAACTCCATTAGGGGTGAAGCTGGATCTCAATACTTGTCCTTCTGTTCACCTCTATACCAGCACTCTCCAACAAGCACTCCCTCTGCAGTACAAACTGATAAATATACTCGCATAAAGTTTATCCACGCACGGTGCAGTTCCTTTTAATGTTGTGCTTTCTAATTAGTTCAGTCACTGAAGATCAGGGACAATGCTTTGCTACCCATGAGTCTCTCCTGGCCGTCAGAAAGTTCACGTTCTGTTGTAATAGTTATGTTTTGGTCTCTTTTCCCTGATTGAGTAGAGAGAGAGAGAGAGAGAGAGAGAGAGAGAGAGAGAGAGAGAGAGAGAGAGAGAGAGAGAGAGAGAGAGAGAGAGAGAATTGCAAACACAACTAACATTTCACTTTATTCCATCCTTTTTGAGAAGTAAACATGCCAGAGAGACACGTGTTACGAAGACAATCAATGATCCCAGTAATACCAACCACTAAACTAATGACCGCGCACTGATGAATACAGACAGAGAGCAGTATTGATCAAAGTTACACAGGAAACACAGTGTCGTGGGCTAGGACCAAACAGCGGTACGGTCTAATGCTGCATTAAGTGTTATCTTTATTCCCTAATTCTGGTTTAATGTTGTGGGAAGAAGAGAGTTAGACGGACGCAAATACCTCGAGGGTACCTAGCTTCCCATTCTTGAACACTTCAGGGAGATCAGTTAGGTTGTCAGGATGTTTTTCTCAATGATGGTACGTAATCTTTCTTAAACTATCACTAAAATCATGAAAATATTCTCGAAAGATGCAATAAAGTTCATAAGACTCAGTAGATATTGTCGACAGAAGACGCCTAAACGTTTGAGGATATTGAGCTCGATATTAAAGACATTGCTTAAAGGTTCATCATCTCCTCTTCTCCTGCACCTGTTGTGAGGATCTTTCTACACAGATCACAAAAGCAACTCTGGTCTCTTTACCTCGAAACCATCGACTACAGTATCACATAATTTTCAATCTTACAATATTTTCATTTTATAAAATCAATCCTCACCATCCATTATTCAGGGTTTAGGTGAAAGATGTGATGTTGTTTTTGATATTTCAGAAGTTAGTTGTAAAGCTAACGAAGCTCCACTTTTAAAGAAAGAAAATTTTTTGGTTATATTGGAGAGCTTCCCAGAAGAGGTACAAAGGAGGAAATGCTGAACTTGTAAACAGCATCTATAGTGTTAACGTCGCTCAAGGTGTCTGTCTTGCTTTTTGTCTTGGTATTCGTCAAATTCTGTTTGTCTTTATCCGAGGTATTCTTTTAAATTAATTTAATGATGGATTCCGAAGTTTGTCAATAATGGAGCGTCATGGCAATTCTGGTTTACAATCTACCTTTCTTATAAACCATTAATGGTCATTCCATTCAGGCTCAATACTTAACAATCTCAGATATTAATGACACTGCATTTCTTAACGTAGCCTCACAAACTTCATGGCAGCTGTCTAATAACATAATTTTCGAGTTGATACAGAACGCTCTTGCTTTCTCATAATTAAGTTATTTTTAAATGGAACATATAAAATAACTGAATGCATTCGGAGCCTTAAAAAAATAAATTTCTGCACGAAAAATTTGCAAGGTTTTAATTATTTTTACCATGAACCTTTTTTAGTTGTTCGTTATTGGCAATCTCAAGAGAAATTTCCTATAAACAGTCTTTGCTGAATGATTCAGTGCTAGAGGTAGTTTCCAAATCTCGTAAAATCACTTAATGTTAGTGAGAATAAGACAAAGATTTGTAGTGGATGAATAACAAGAGGTGACTATTAACTTCTTGATAACGAAAATTTTCAACTCCATACTTGATAAGATCCTATAATGAATGTTATACATAACAAAAAGAAAACTTGTTTCCCACAACCAAAGAAGTGAATCAGCTTGAATGCCGGTGGGAGTTGTGGGTCGTGCACATCAGTTATTCTCCCCCGTCCCATAAGCTCCTTACCAGCAAGAGCATTATCTATTACTGCAGGAATTATGCCCCTTATGTGTAGTACCCACTCAGCAGGGTGAAGCTAAAGACTCTTTGTCTCACCAGCTCCCCTCCTTTATGCTTCTTCCTTTTCAACCTTTAGACTTACCTTTTATTTCACCGATATTTTCATGCTTACTCTTTATAAATTTTAAACTAAATTAAACTGTCCCATTCCTCACTCTTGTTTCAGTGTACAAGACATTACAGAAATCACACCTCATTCCCGCACTGTCCACCTCAATAAGGTAAGGATGATCCGCAATCCCTCAGGAACCCTGGGACAGTCGGGCATCCTCTATTTTTCAAACATTTCACAGCGCAAAGGAACCTTCCTCTGCATTAATAACTTCACTTAATAACGAAGACACTCTCGGAGCATCAACAAGAAAATAAAATTGCCTTGTGTTCTTCCGGAAGGCTTCCACTCTTTTTTCTTAGCTTCTCCTCATTTTCTTTTACAACCCTTGGTCAGTCTTCTTTTGTTCAGGGAAAAAAAATAATGTGGTTAGTCTCCCATTGATCCTCCTGGCAGACCGCTGTCATGTTCCCCGACTAGACACTGAGAAGTAAGGATAGACTGGCTTCCGGAAAAAAAGCGGCTCTCTCTCTCTCTCTCTCTCTCTCTCTCTCTCTCTCTCTCTCTCTCTCTCTCTCTCTCTCTCTCTCTCTCTTTGTGTGTGTGTGTGTGTATGTGTGTGTGTGTGTGCGTAACGTTGGGATGTAGGTGGTGGGGGATATCGGAAAATACAGACAACACGCGTAATTAATTTGATGGCAATAGTCGCCCGTGTTTCAAGTAAAAGCGCCTCAAGCTTGAGTGGTACTGGGACAGATTACTCGTACTAAACTTACGCCACGAACTTTGTCAACCCAGGGAGTAAGTTAAGGGAGTAAGTAAAGAGGACACGTAACTCCAATCATCCCTACAACTCCAGGGGCCTGAAACTGACACCTCCGGCAGTAACCGACAAGGCCACTCATCACAGCGGCGGCAATCATTCTTGAGGATATATACACAGGTGTCAGCCACTTTCATACACTGCTACCGGCATGAAGAGTACGTCAATGAGGCAGCGGTTCATGAAGGAATGTACTCACATGTAAACTATAAAGACTTCACTAGTAGTATACCTTCAATACTTCAACCCTGTCACTAGTGAACTTTGGAACTCTACTTATTTTTATTTCTCTTTTTTTCTGAGTCTCCATTTTCTGTGACTTGAACTGTTTTAAGTAAATATATCGGGATGCTTCCAGAGCTGAACTGGCATTTCATTTTTTATTTTCTTTTTCAAGTGGAAAGGGGAGAGGGAAGCAGCAAGTTAGCGCGTTTTTATTCGTCATTTATGTGCCCTTAGCCAGCCTCCTTCATGTGTAAACTTTATGCGTAAAAATTATATGGGAAAAACACTACTGAAACCAATTATTGTAAAGGAATCAGTCCTTAACTGAATATTGAAAAAATAAGGAAGAATATAATCAACATGTCCTTTCTTTGCCTTGTGAGTACATGATGAGGAACAGCGTAATGAAATCATGCACAGCACACTGTTATGAGACGTGCACTGAAAATAATGTTACTGAGGAAAAACAACCCTGCATAAGAAAGTGATTGATTAATTGATCCAAGGCACGGCTGAACCACCATATTGCTCAAGAAAAACAAGTGAATTAAATAAAGTAATAAAAGACAAGAATATGCACAAGAATACATATTGCAACAACAGTCCATTGTAACAAAAAGTTATCTAGCAATTCATCAACTTACCGGTTTTTTTTTTATATTCGTAATGCCTTCGTGTTCAGCGGCAGAATCTGCGTTATGAATAATTATTATTCCTACTTCAACGTCTGTATGAGATGGATGAGTGAGTGGCAGTTTGAGTCACGGAGAAGTGTACGTGGCGGGCATGCAATTGATGAGTGAGTGATACGAGTATGTAATAAGGCGAGACAAACACGAGGTTGGCGTGTCGTTTGTTCATGTAATGTCTTTTTGAGATATATATATATATATATATATATATATATATATATATATATATATATATATATATATATATATATATATATATATATATATATATATATATATATACTATTTTTTATTTATTTTCCTTCCGGATAATTAGACACTCTATTTTGATGTCATTGGAATTCTCTCTCTCTCTCTCTCTCTCTCTCTCTCTCTCTCTCTCTCTCTCTCTCTCTCTATTTTTTTTATTTATTTTTTTTATTTTTTTTTTCAAGCAGCGCTTTAGAGCAAAGGTTTCATTTAATCAATCAGTTATTCGGTTTATTGTCTTTATCGTTCTTATTCTACATTTACATTAATCGTTCTTTAACTATCCGTACATTTTCTTGCTTTAGGTTTCGTACATTTTAGCAAAGAAACACAAACTGAAAAAAGCACCTCTTTCAATTAAATTCCAATGACACCAAATTACTATCACAAGCTACATTTCAATAAAACGAACTTACCGGAGTGCCTGTCACATGATCTCAGCCCACCACGGAGCACCATTGGTGTCTTTCACCTGCTCTCGCCCAGTCACTCTCCCTCCTTGTCCAAAGATTATTCATAAACTTTATTTTCTTGCTCTCACTCCATCCTCTCTCGCCAGGAAACGGTCACTCTCGATGACTTTATTTGTAATGATACGGTCCACAAGTTTTAGTTGTCTTTATATAAACCTGAGGATGTTCAGCTTTTTTTTCTTTTCAATACTCGTTCTCTTCATCAGTAACTCGCTGTTCATTTATGTGCACTCAGCCTTAGCCGCGTCCAATAACTTCAGTATTCCCATTCATGTTTTTGTTGGGTGTACACGTAACAGGTAGCCTTATTTCTTCTTTGAAAATACGTAGGTTCTGATTTAGCTTGCGTATGGTTGAAAAATATCTTATGAAAACTAGTTCTTTCAAATTTCTACTCCGCCAAAGTATTCTCCGAAGTCATCAAAATTTTCCATTTCACTAAAATACACGCGGGCTTTCACTCTTACGAACAACCATATTCCTCTCTTTAATAAAACATTCTTTTCTAAATTGCATGCTGGAAATCACAGTAACCTTTGCCCTGCACTGTGAGGCATCGCTGGCTACTCTATCATTACGCCTCTGCCAAAGAAAGGTAAATATACTTTCATCACCACATTAGGCAGAACAAAAAACTTTCTCCATCGAGCTTTAATACAAAACTATTCACGATCCTTTCAAATTACAGTCACGGAAGAGAACTATTACTTTCCTTACGTAATACTGTCCCATGAAACACACACAGCTACTGCCAAACAAATGTTAGCTACTAAATATTTTTTCCTCATACACCTAAGTTCTACGTAGGGGGTTTGCTTTTTCCAATTATTGCTGAAACACACATAGGGACTCCGAACAAAATATTACCGTACTAGAATATCACAAAAATTCATTCATACAGCTGAATGCTACGTGAAATTCAATACTTTTTCCTTACTCTTCTTATTCTTTTGCAAATGGAGAAGAATCTCTGACAGAGAAGCACATCTTTTCCAGTTGCTTCCTGAAAGCTACAAAAGAACTCAAGAACTTACTGGAAAATAATACAAGGTTAAAGCTAAGATATTCTAACATTCTGCTGCTCAATGCTACAGTCAGTCTAACTTCAATTATAGGGGGAAAAAAAAAATTGCGAGGAACATTACGAATAATTTAGATAAGCGTACTCATAGGTTGATAAAGGATTCACAGTACAGTTTCACGAAGGGGAAGTCATGTCTCACGAACTTGTTAAGATTTTATAATAAAGTCCATGAGGCTGCAGATAATGGGGATAGTTACGAAATAATATACCTGGACATTAGTAAGGTACTTAACAGGGTAGCCCACCAAAGGCTCTTGAATAATGTTATGGTGCATGAGATAAATGGGAAAGTGTTACGCTGGATAAAGTCATGGTTATGCGACAGGGTACATTCATAATTAATTAATAACGGTACATCTGAGTGGGGTCAAGTAATTAATAGGATGCCACAGGGATCAGTTCTGGATGGCTATTATTTTTAATGAACATCAGTGATGCATGTAGATAATGAAATCAGTACCAATGTTAGTAAATTTGCGGACGACACGAAGATAAGTAGATTAATTGGATCGGGTTCGGAAACAGTCGGCCTGCAGACAGACGTGGATAGGATGAACGAATGGACAGATAGAAGACAAATAGTTTAATATCAACAAGTGAAAGATACTTATCGTAGGTAGAGAAAGCACATACTAACCGTATGTATACATTAAAGAAAGAAGCTCTGGTAAGATCAGAGAACGAAAAGATTTAGGAGTTTTAGTTGGCTCTGATCTCCATCAGAGAAAAAAAAGCATAGAGGCCAGAAATAAGGAAGAACGGGAATTAGGATTCATATCTAGGAACGTTAAATGTAGAAGTCCCGAAATTGTAATAAAGTTATATTTGGCGCTGGTCAGATCTCACTGTGCAGTTCTGGTTGTCGTATTACAGGAAGGATATAGACGTGTTTGAATCATTACAAAGGAGAATGACTACAAAAAAAAAAAATACAAGAGATGAAAAATATTCCTTATGAAATAAATGAAGCTTTTGAATAGAGATTTTTGAATGGTGGAGGGTGACACGAAATAATGGATTCAAATTTGATAAACTTTGATCTACAAAAGGCATAGAAAGAAATTTATCCTCAACCAGAGTGGTAGATGAATGGATTAGACTCAATAATCAGGTTGTTAGTGTTGAGTCATTATCGAGATTTATAAGAAGCTTGGATAAATTTACGCATGAGGATGACAGGAGGAAGTAAGTATGCTTTATGCAGGGACTGCCGTGTTTAAGACTGACGGCTCTTGCAGCTTCCCTTATTTTCCTGTTCTTATATAACCCACATTTTCCTCCTTCTTTATATCCCTTACCAGACAACAAGGTTCTTTCCCAATCACTTATAAAATGTTCACAGATACTCCAAAACAATAATACCGCCCAAGCATTACAAAAAGCTCCACGCCTGATGCTCTACGTTGTTTATGATCATCAATCTTTTCTTATTCTTTCTTTTACATTTAGGACAAGAAGCTCATTTCTGTCACACAAACACAGGAAACCCAAACAAAATAATATTAAAACCACTAGAAATATTAATTTTCTCCCACAGCTAAATGCCACGTGTAATCCATGACTTTCTCTCACTCTTTTAACCTCTTACGGGACAAAAAGCTCATCTTCTTTCCTAATTACTCCTGAATAACGGGTATTCTCAGCCTCCTCGCCATTCTTCCACACAGCTTAACCTAATCAGTTGCCTTGCAGTAACAATCCTCTGATGTTAGAGGCCATTCAACTCATCTCTAATACCCATTACAAGTATAACGTCTATAATAATTATTAGTTTTAAGCAGTGGGAAAAAAGAGAGAGAGAGAAAAAAAATAATGCTCACCCAAGATACTTCAGATGAGACGTGAGGCATGTGCACAGCGTATCCTCTGAAAAGGTAATAAAAATAAAATTACTAAAAAAGTTAAACGTATGAAGAGAACTGCGATACAGAAAAAAAAAAAAAAAAAAAAAAAAAAAAAAAAAAAAATATATATATATATAATATATATATATATATATATATATATATATATATATATATATATATATATATATATATATATATATATATATATATATATATATATATATATATATATATATATATATATATATATATATAAATTTAGCAAAGTAGCAATGTAGAAAAATGAGAGATCCAAATATGAGAAACAAAATACAGCATAATGGTTAAGAAAAGACTTTATGATCTTTAGAAACTGAAAGCAAGATACAGCTAAATAACCAAGACAGACACACCGACAGTGAATCGATTTACAGAAACATATACATAAGATATACTAAAATAGTTCAGACGGGAATTATGAAATACAGAGACAACCAATATCCTCACATGCTAAAGTTCAAGGTTCTAGACTAGTAACGAAAATAGCAGACACTAAAGAGAAACCAGAGACGAGGTATGATGAAGCAGCCGAGACAGACACATTGCATGAATTACAACACTTTAGATAAGACCAAGAGGATCAGAGGGAGTACAGAGGCAACCAATTATCTTCACAAGCTAAAGTTCTAAGCTCTAAGCAGATAACAAGTAAAAGAGACTTAGCAGAGACCAGAACTGAGGTATGGGGAAGCAGCAGAGAGACACACCACAAGAATTACAGCACTATAGATAATACCAGGGGAGGATCACAGGGAATCAATGTAACCCAAACTCCGAGCAACGCGCCGCGATCCCATTAAGGGCACGGCGTCGCCTGCACATATATTAAGGAAAGCCAGGCAGGCACAGGCTCTCGATAATACACGACAAGCGCGGCAGAGCATGGCAATCATGTTCCTGGGTCACATCAGGTCACATCAGGCTCCTCAGATCTTCAGCCACACGAGGCACCTCAATTACACGGATCAAAGCAAATCATGGCGTTTAGGAACATAATCCTCGGAACTACATAACACAGAGTAACTTTCCTCTTTTACGGAGTTAACTGCCCATTGTTATTTTCTTCTTCTTCTTCCTCTTCTTCTTCTTCTTCTTCTTCTTCTTATTATTATTATTATTATTATTATTATTATTGTTATCATTAGCATCATCATTATCAATTTTTATTCATTGCGTTAGATACTGTACCATGTTTGTCTTTGTTTACATTTTCCTCTTTATCTGGTTCGTAATTTTTATTTTCACAGTAAGATTACGTGCAGCTTCCCTCTTGTAATAAACAGAAACAGATTTTCATTATTGTTATTGTGACCGTCATACTACGCTCTGCTTACCTCAATTAAAGTGTTACCGCTAGAATCATGAACTGCCTTTCAAAGTGAGTCATGAAGCAGCTTTCCTCCGTTTTACAACGACTATACTTATTATTACTATTATTATTATTATTATTATTATTATTATTATTATTATTATTATTATTATCATTATTAACATCATTATTCTCTGTTCCGTGTTAACTTAAATGAAACATTTCAGGCTAGAATTATACTGACCTTAAAAACGAGACAAGCAACACACACTTTACAGTCGATACAGAATATGATACACCATAATACTAATGCTTTATTTGGATAAAAAAAAACAAATTATGCTGAAACCCAACGCAGACTTTTAAGAGCTCCTCGTAAATGTTGTTTTACTCTTCCATCGTCCATCACCATCCAGTGTAATGAGTTTCTTTCTGCATGTTTTTGCGGTACTTAGAGCAGGAGTGGCTGCCTCATCAGCCCTCCTAACGCATTCTGTGACCCTCACGACGCTCGTTGCATACCTTCGTCTTGCTGTCAGCCAGCAGGTGCAAAAGAACATCTACCTTATTAATTATTTCACTGCTAGGTAAATTTTCCCCCATCAATACCTATAACTTATTAAACACTCTTTTTGTGTTCAGCTTTCATAAATATTTCAGTATCATAAAAAAAAATACCTTCTGTTTTCTCTCTTTCCTTTCCTGTGTCTCCAAACAAACAGTTTTCAGAGTGCTAGGAAGGTTAACAAAGGACAACCATAGGAATAAAAAAATAATAATAATAAAAGGAAAGTATACTTTTTTTTAATGTACAACCAAAGAAATATGACTGTCGCTCTCATTAGGTGGATAAATCTCTCTCGTTGTGTATTACATATATGATTATTTCCTGTGTGATGTTCATTAGTCAAGCTCAGCTGCAAAAAAAAATACCACGTGTGTGTGTGTGTGTGTGTGTGTGTGTGTGTGTGTGTGTGTGTGTGTGTGTGTGTGTGTGTGTGTGAGAGAGAGAGAGAGAGAGAGAGAGAGAGAGAGAGAGAGAGAGAGAGAGAGAGAGAGAGAGAGAGAGAGAGAGAGAGAGAGAGAGAGAGAGAGAGAGAGAGAGAGAGAGAGAGAGAGAGAGAGAGAGAGAGAGAGAGAGAAATTTACAACTATATCTGTGCACTTTTTACCTCAAGGTTCCACCCTTCCTTGTCCTTTTATGTTACTTTTTTTTTTCCATAGAGCAAAACGAACAAGTCTTCCCTACATAATTAGTACTACGCAGACTGACTTCTGACATGATCCGTCCTTCATTACCTCGTGTCTCCCACAGTTTTCCCTTCCCGTGGAGCGCCAGCAGAGACCTTTTCTGGAAAACACAATACCCGCAGACAGGAACGAGTAAACAAAGCAGCGGGGGCAAGAGGAGCATAAATAAATAATTTACTGCGGATACAAACACTTAGGAACTCCTCTAACCCCGTCTCTCTTGTCGAGTATATGCGTCACGGCAGTAAATACGCCGACTTTCAATAGCACAAGACCAATGCGACTCTCTGGGGTGTGAAAAGGTAACTCGCGAGGTGATTTGCTCCGTGCGTCGAAATGTCATAAGCCGGGAATCCACACTTTCAAAGAGGTAAGGAAGGGGTGCCAAATTCCTTCAGCATCCTTTCACGCGCTGGGACACATTGCACCCCTGCCCTGAAAAGTATTGGCTGCTGTGGGGAAAAAAAATGCCTTTATCCGAGCCATTTAACACCCCACCACCTACCGGACAGAAGTGTTTATGTCAGGACCCGGAAATTTATATTGGAGGAGGACACTACTTTTCGCCGCGGAGGAACATGGGATGGAGATTTAGGACTCCCACATATCACAGGGCTGAGAATGAGCAGTGGCTTGGAGGAAGGAGGGATGAATGGGAAGAAGGAAGAAAATTACGAAGGGAGCCAGCAGGTTGACGAGGAGAAGAGGACGAAGAGGAGGAGGAGGAGGAGGAGGAGGAGGAGGAGGAGGAGGCCGTAGAGAAGTTGTGATGTGGACGGAATATGAGGCAGACAGTTAGTAGTCGAAGGAAGAGAAGGAACTTAGGAACTTATGAAAGGCATGCGATAGAAACTTGGCTGAGAGAAAAAGGTCTTACCCATTTCACTCACCTCTGTTCTAAAGGTCTGTACTATTGCTGTGGGAGAAGTATAGAAAGCGTAAAAGGATTACCGTTAGGGATAGGATTAAGATACGACGAAGGAAGAGGAAGAGAAAGAGAAGGAAGGGGCGGAGGAGGAAACACTTGAAATACTTGAAGGAAAATGAGGATGGGGATGAGGAGGAGGAAGAGAAGGAAGAACACAACAGCTTACCCACTCACGGTACAAATAAAAGACAGCTCATAACAACGATATTTCCTGCTGAAGGGATCATATTAGTGTGGAGTAGGAGGGAAAGGAGGAGATGAACACCCGTCTTCTCCTTACTATTGTACACTGCCGGCAGAAAAAGAAAAAAAAAACGAGCGATAGATTAGATAAGACTGCTTTATTGACTTCAAGAGCTGCAGTAGATATGATACAGAAAGTAAGTTGAAATAGCACATAAATAAAAAAATATTAATTCCATATAAGCACCACCATACAATTAGATGTAATATATTCAAGCTTCACACCGACACAATACAACGTTTCGCACTGTACCCTTGATCTACTAAAGGATAATTCTGATTTAGTTAAAGAGTGCAGCTCCTGATGTTTCGAAATATTTATCCGGATAGATTATGAAAGAACTGATAACATGAACAGAGAGGATAAATTTTCTGGCAACCTCATATACTTTTCTTCAATCCACACACTATTGTTTCTTGTTTTCTTGTCGTGGCATTAGTTCTATTTTCAAAAACTTCCTGACATCGATGCTGGAGTTTACTGAAAACCTCTGGAGATCTATACCATGCATGTTCCTTATTTTTTCACTCCTTACCGAACAGAATTTGACAAGTTACAGTTTTCTTTAGCATGTGATTCTACTTCATGCTGAGACTTCACTTGTTGCGTCCTCTGGAGTAATTTAGCTGGCGAGACAAACAATACGCAATGCTGGTGGTGGTAGTGGTGGTAGTGGTGGTGTTAATAGTGACAGTGGTGGTGGAGGTGGGGTGATGGTGATGGTAATGGTTGTTTTATCAGTGGTGCTGGCTGTGATTGATAGTGGTGATGGTAGTGTGATGGTGGTGGCCGTGTTAGTAGTGGTCGTGTTAGTGGTGGTGGTGCTCGGTGGTGGGTGGTGGTGGTGGTGGTGGTGGTGGTGGTGGTGGTGGTGGTGGTGGATGGTGGTGGTGGTAAGGACTGCAGAATGATCTACAAAAGAGAAAACTAAAAGAAAATGGAGAACAAGCAGCAGGAGAGGAGGGAAAAAGGAGACAATTTCCCGAGGTGGCGGCGCCCTGGGTCCTGGCTGGGATTAATGTGCTCAACGATTTCTTTACTTACACCGACGGCGGCTTCCTGAGATTAATTAAATGCCACTGCGACTAAAGGTGATATTTTATGCTTCACTGCAATTCAATTTAGAGTATCAATCAAGCCAGCACACAGTCTGAGGCCCAAGCAGAGCCACAAGAGAACGATCACCGCCTCACTGCAGGACAAGTTAAGGCGGCAGAGCCAGAGTGGTGTGGGCGAGGTTGGGATGAGGTGGGGCAGGGTGGGGTGGGATGGTTCGGGGCGAGAGCGAGGTGAGTGGGCGAGGGACGGTGAAGTGCCACGGTCCAGAAGCGAGACGCGGCAGCAAGGAGGAAAGGTAGATGCCTCAGTGACCTCCTTGCCTTTATATTGGAGAGAATGTTTCCTTGTGCTAGGAGGATGTAAAAAGTTTAATGCTAGTGTGTGTAACAAGAACAGAAAAGCTCCTGTGGATGACTGTGTTAGCAAGAATAAGAGGGAAAATAATAATAATAATAATAATGATAATAATAATAATGATATTTATTATTATTATTATTATTATTATTATTATTATTATTATTATTACTTTTGTTATTATTATTATTATTATTATTATTATTATTATTATTATTATTATTATTATTGTTATTATTATTATTATTACTATTATTATTATTACTATTTTATTATTAGCAACAATGCAAACACTTATCCGATTATTGACAATAATAATAACAATAATGGTTCTACAGCTGTTGCTCCTGTTCCTGCAGCTTCTGCTGCTGTTGTTACTACTACTACTACTACTACTACTACTACTACTACTACTAATACTACTATCAAAAGTACTACCAATAGTACCACTAAAACTAACACGACCACCACGACCACCTCCACCAGCACCACCACCACCTCTTCCACCACCACCACAACCACCACCACCACCACCACTACCAGTATCACCAGCAATACCAACACTTAATAATGACAGGATAAAATAAAAACAAGACAAGAACTATCATAATTAATTTAACATGAACACCACTCACTTAATTACAGAGCTCTTGTGTAAATCCTGCCACGCCAATCTTCCGTGAAAACAAAATGATTTACAAACTTCCTGTCAAAACAAGAGTGAACAACAATTAATTCGTATAATTCATTTAACTAAAATTCAATAACGCTCACAACACCAACTCCACCTCCCAAAATAACAAAATAAAAATAAAAAATAGAGAACGGCAGAAACGAAAATGTAAAGAACAAAGAAACTTAAAAATTGACCCGCCACTTTTTCCGGACCAGTGTCGAATATTAGAACTCTGGCATGAAGCCCTTGGGAGGGCTAATCTTTGTGGTGTTGCTTTGCTGAGGTGGCGTAGCCATCCTCCTATTCTTCTTGCCCCTCCTCCTCCTCCTCCTCCTCCTCCTCCTCTAAATCACTTTCCAATCATATCTCACCGGCTTTGTGTTTGCGTCCATTCCTCTCACTCAAAGTATCTACCCATCTATTAATCCTGTGCGTTCTATATATCTCCTCCTTCTCCTCCTCCTCCTTCTCCTCCTCCTCCTCCTCCTTCTCCTCCTCCTCCTTCTCCGCCTCTTCCTCCTCCTCCTCTCTCTTCCTCCGCCTCAGTCTACGGGATAATGGAGCGAGAGAGGAGAGCTGCCGGCACACTTGAGTAATGCATTCCTCTCCAAGTTGCCTATCAATCATATTGTTTGGTTCGTCTTACCAGCTCCTTCATCTCACCAAACCTCACTCTCTCTCTCTCTCTCTCTCTCTCTCTCTCTCTCTCTCTCTCTCTCTCTCTCTCTGCTACTTATATTAAGAGATAAGCCTGCATGCAGTCCTCGGCTGTCATATGATAGTTTAGTAATGCTATTTTGCCGCTTATCTTGCAGTACTAAGCCTCATCGCCAGCTCAGCGAGTCGCGTACTGCCGCCGCTACTGCCGAGACAAAGCCAGGCGTCGATTTAAGGTATGAGGGAAGCTGCAGCATGGGTTCGAACTCAGGTAGTCCTCCACTTCAGCGGACTCCAAATATTACTAGCGCTTATCTAACTATATTTGCAAGTTTATTGTTAAAGTGAGTAAAGTTGTATGAGAAAAGATGTTATGAAGTTTAGGTTTAAGAAATTTAAAAAATGATAAAGTTATGGTATGATGCTTATACTTAAGAGAAATGGAAAATGATGGAGTAGAGTAAGAAAAGTAAGATGATAGTTGCCAACAGAGTAAAATGAAGAAAGTCATTGCAAGGACATTATTTTTTTATAACACGTCGAACTAGAGATGTGAACACTGAGGGACGGTGAAATATCATTAAATTAAATTAAAAGTCAGGAGCATTATTGTCAGTATGATGATGATTGACACTAAAGATCATTGCTAGGATATTATTTTATAGAAGCCAGGAAATAGTCGACAAGTGAACAAAGAAAGAGTAAAATTAATTCGACGAAGCATGAGATTATTAAAGTAACAGGCTGTGCAGGAAACTACACATACGTTAGTTTGGGGACAACGCTAGAAGCAAGACTGAGATGGTTTGGTCACGTGAACACTGAAACACAAAGGAAACTGCAGAAGGCCAGCAGTCCAACACGTAGCAGTTCCTGTATAAAACATCCTGTGACTATCTTTCATCCTTATCCATAAATGTATCTAATCTTCTGGTCATGGGCACAGGAGGGATGAGGAGCATGTGGAGAGGAGGATGCAGGAGATGGACCACCCAGCAGTGATAAGAGAGAGAGAGAGAGATCAAAGAGCAAGTTTCATGGATGCAGTGGAGAAAGACATGTGGGTGATGAGTGTAACAAAGGCAGACGCAGCAAACAGTAAGGTGGTAACGGGTGACCCTCATGAGACCATCAGAAAGAAGAAAAGAGTAGCGGGCAACATTCGTGGCCAGTCTAAAATCTTAAAATCTAAATTTCAATCTATAGAACACCACCTCTCCTCTACTAAAGCTCATCTTCTTTTCCTCACTGAAACACAGTTGTCTGAGGCAAATTACTGTAACCCCTTTTCTGTTTCCTTCTACTTTCTCCATCCTAATTTTCAATCCAAAGCTGGATGTTGCGTCTATGTGCGCAATACTTAACATGCTCTTGTGACCACGCTCTTGATTCTTCCGTGTTTTTCACCATCTAGCTACGGCTATAAAGCCACTTTCAAACTAAATTTATCTGTGTTGCATACCTCTCATCTAATTCCTTTGTCTATAAGGAATTCTTTGACTACTTGATTTCCAAACTGGAGCACATTCTCTCTTCCCTTTTGCAGAGATCTCTATTCTTGGAGACTTTGGCTTTCCTCTCCCTTCACTGACTATCTCGGTGAGCTAATCTTTAAGTTTGCTATCCTCCACGACCTAGAGCAACTGGTGCAACACCCTACACGTATTCCTGACCGTCTAGTAAATACGCCCAACATTCTTGATCTTTTGCTAACCTCTAATCCTTCTGCTTCTGCTGTTACCCTATCTTCTCTCTTTTCCTCTTTTATTTCAACCTGATGGCACCACTGCCATCTCATCTATCTCTAAAGCTAAACTCTTCACGCAAACCGTTCCTAGAAACTCTATCTTGGATGATTCAACAAGGTTTGTTGTTCCCTCTCCTCCACCCTCCGACTACTTCATGCTACCCATTAAGATCCTTCGCAGTGATGTTTTCTATGCCCTCGCTCGCCTAAACCCTCGGAAGGATTATGGACCTGACGGGATCCCTCCTATTGTTCTCTGAAACTGTGCCTCCGTGCTTACACCTTTCCTAGTAAAACTCTTCCAACTCTGTCTATTAATATCTACCCTTCCTTCTGGCTGGGAATTTGTTCCTAAAAAAAGGTTCTAATCCTTCAAACTACCGTCCTATTGTTTTAATTTCCAGCCTCTCTAAAGTATTTTAATCTATCCTCAACAGGAAGATTCTTAAACATCTATCACCTCACAGCCTTCTATCTGATCAGCAGTATGGTTTCTATCGAGGCCACTCTACTGGTGATCTTCTGGCTTTCCTTACTGAATCTTGGTCATCCTCTTTTAGGGATTTTGGTGAATTTTTTGATAGAGTCTGGCACAAAGGTTTAATTTCTAAACTATCCTCCTACAGCCTGTATCCTTATCTCTGTAACTTCATCTAAAGTTTCCTTTCTGACCGTTCTTTCGTTGATGTGGTAGATGGTCACTGTTCTCCTAAATCTATTAACTGTGGTCTTCCTCAGGGTTCTGTCCTGTCATCTACTCTCTTCTACACCAAACTTTCTGTCCTATCTACTCCTGCGCTGATGATACCACCTGCAGTTTGTCACGTCTTTTCATAGACATCCAACCCTTCAGGAAGTAAACAGTTCAGGCAGGGAAACCACAGAACACCTGACTTCGGATCTCTCTAAAATTTCTGGTTGGGGCAGAGCGAACTTAGTATTCTTCAATGCCTCAAAAACTCAATTCCTCTATCTATCAACTCGATACAACATTCCTGAAAATTATCCACTCTTCTTCAGTGACACTCAACTATCCCCCTCTCCTACACCGAACATCCTCGGTATGTCCTTTACTTATAATATAACTGGAAACTTCACATCCCATCTTTAGCTAAAACAGCTTCTATGAAGCTAGGTGTTCTGAGTCGTGTCTGACAGTTTTTCTCAGCCCCCCCGCCTCCCTTAAATACCAACTCTGTACAGGGGCCTTATCCATCGATGTATGGAGTATGCTTCACATGTATTGGGAGGTTCCACTCGTACAGCTATTTTATACAGGGTGGAATTAAAAGCTTTTCGTTTTATCAACTTCTCTCCTGTAACTCAATGTTTTCAGTCTCTTTCTCGTCGTCGCAACGTTACATCTTCTGGTATCTTCTGCTATCTTTAAAGTACTTACAATAGACGATTGTGATGTCATCCAGCAAGATTTAGATAACCTTAGTAGCTGGAACGACAAATGGCTGTTAAATTTTAATGGGGATAAATGCAAAGTAATGCACATCGGTCAAAACAATGTAAAATATAATTATAAATTGAATGGAAAAAATTTAATGAAAGTTACTGAAGAGAAGGACCTGGGGGTAATAGTAACAAATGACTTGAAATGTGCAACGCAGTGTTCGGCAGCGAGTCATAAAGCAAACACTGTCTTGGGATTTATTGCGCGTAATTTTGATTGCAAAACACCCGAAGTCATAACGCGTCTACATACGTCATTAGTGAGACCGCATTTAGAATATGCGGTTCAGTTCTGGTCTCCATGCTATCAGAAAGACATTAAGAAATTGGAAAGCGTGCAAAGACGAGCAACCAAACTAATCCCAGGAATACGTGGTCTGTCATATGATGAACGTCTAAAAAGATTAGATATGTTTTCTTTTAGAGATCGTCGCATCCGAGGTGACCTCATCCAAACATTCAAAATACTTAAGAATATAGATAAAATAGATTACAAAAAAAAGCTGTCGCAATCAATAACAAGAAGTAACGGCTTGAAACTTAAAGGACAGCGATGTAATACTGATTTGCGAAAAAACTTTTTTAACGTAAGAGTAGTTGAATGTTGGAATAAGTTACCAGCATCTGTAGTGCAAGTTAATATGGTGGCTACCTTCAAAACTAAATTAGATAAGTTTTATAAAGAAAATGGTTTTCGATGTTTTTTTTTTTTTTTGTAGCGATAGTAGTAGTTACAGTATATCTCTTCTTTTTCCCATCTTTCCTATATAAATTTCCCCGATTGTTCCTCTCAGCAATCGGGGTGAACTTTTCGTTTTATTTCTTGCCGGGTAACGCCGGAGGGAGTGGTGGGTGAGGAGGAGCTTCTTCTGTTCTATCCTTGCCTCCTGCTAAGTATATAGCTTATTATAGATGTAGTATAGTGAACGAGTGACCTCGTCATAGGTCGCAAGGCCTCCTGTCACTCGTCTTTCCTATGTATTCCTATGTATCTTCTACCGCTATTTTCACGCTAATTGCCCTTCTGATCTTGCTAAGTGCATGCCTCCTATCCTACCGCGGCCTTGCTACTCAAGACTTTCTATTTTCTCTCATCAGTATTCTGTCCACCTCTCTCATGGAAGAATTAACCAGTCATTCATCCCTTTCTCTGGTAAACTCTGGAAATTTCTGCCTGCTTCTGTATTTCCTCCTTCATGTGACTTGAACTCTTTGAAGAGGGAGGTTTCAAGACACTCACCCATCAATTTTTTTTTATGATTCTCTTGACATCTCTTTTGGGACTGGCAAGTCAGTGGGGCTATTTTTTTTTTCTCTTTTCTGTTTCCCTTGGCCAGTGACCCTCTTACGTAAAAAAAAATATGATGACTGAGGTTAAAGATGACTGCTAACATACCATTTTTTTTTGTGTGTGTGTGTAGTTAGTCACGTTGTGCATGCCAAAATCGAGGAAGAATATAAAAAAAAAATATATAAAGCTTAAGTTTCAGGATTAATTGATTTATCAATAGTAATGTTGTGGTTAAGGAAGATCATTACAAGGATAACACAGTTCTATAATTGGTCGACGTCAACACCTTTTTTTATGTAAGAGGGGCACCGACCAAGGGCAACAAAATTCAGAAAAGGAAAGGTCAGAAACGATCATCAAAAATTGAAGGATAAGTATCTTGAAACTTCCCTCCTGAAAGAGTTCAGGCCACAGGAAGAAGGAAATACAGAAACAGGCAGAAAGTTTCAGAGTTGACAAGAAAAGGGATGAATGACTGAGAACACTGGTTAATTCTTACATTAGAGAGGTGGACAGAATACGGGTGAGAGAAAGTAGAAAGTCTGGTAAAGTAAGACTGCGAGGGGAGGGTAGGCATGCAGTTACCTAGATCAGATGAGCAATTGGCGTGAATTTAGCGGTAGAAGGTATTAGCAAGCAACATTGCGGCAATGAGAGAGAATGATGACACTTATAGGAGAGGAGTTAATAAGACGAAATGCTTTTGATTCCTTGTCTGGAAGAACAAAGAGTAGCGAAAGATGAGGGAGGATAAGAAATTTTATGAGAGCATATGAACAAAAGAAAATACAGGAGCCTGTAAAAGCCACCATGCCTATACGTGGCAGTCCTTGCGTTAAACACACCTTCCTGTATCCATCTGTCGTCATCCTCTTAAAACAACATGCCCCGAGTGAGGATCGAACTCACGACCTTGAGATTATGAGACTCACGCGCTGCCTACTGCGCCATCGAGGCTTATAATATAGAATTTGTGTTCATGACTAATAGACTAATGAATGTTGATTGAGGCTAATCACTGTAAGGATAGTGAATTTTAGAGGTAGGTCGCATCCCTCAAATGAACACAAAGTTAAAAAAAAAAGTAATAACTACATAATTAATGAAAATACGGTATGAAGGTAAAATTTATGGCTCATACAGTAATCAACAGTATTGTTATTGCAGTTGAAATTCACAGCAAGGGCATTAGATTTCATAAAATTTGAAGGTAGTAAGTCAAATCCCTGAATCCCGCACGTCAAAATTGAGGGAGAATAAGATTACTGCATTCATGGAGGACAGCTTTTTACAGACTTTCTCATCTCCTCACAAATTAGTCAATATCCTTTACGTTGACGCCGGAAAAAGAGAGAGAGAGAGAGAGAGAGAGAGAGAGAGAGAGAGAGAGAGAGAGAGAGAGAGAGAGAGAGAGAGAGAGAGAGAGAGAGAGAGAGACAAACAAACTAAACTGCAGTTGCTGGGGCTTCGTGTGTGTGCCTTTATTTTTATTTCCAAGATTTTTCTTTATCTTTTCGAATCCGTTTAGAATTTTATTGCTATTTTCTGATTGCAATTTGCCTCTCGTTTTCACCTGACTTATTGCGAGGATTTCCCACTCCTGTGTTAACGCAAGATCTTAATATTGGAAAACTGCAAGGCTTCTGCTGGCCTCCTTCGCTGATCGCAATGGTCTTATGTCAGGATGGAGGCGACGGGAAAAGACACTAAGGAAAGCAAAGCGGAGTGGAAGAAGACACAGTAACTCTGCCAGCTTTCCCAATTTACTAAAATTTTGTTTCGAAAGGGAAATTATTTCCTAAAATTACGTTTTCTATTCGTAATAAATATATAAATGAATACATAAATAAATATTACTGGGGTCGCGTGACACCTTGATATACATATTTATCAGAATTACACTTCCAATTTGTAAACCACGAATTAAAATATATTTAGTTTACAAATATATCAACAAATATCATTCTACATTACTGAACTCCTTGGTTGCTTAATATGAATATTTAAAGTCTTACTTTAACCAAGATCGCTTGATGTCTGGCTTACACTGAGTAACCAGAGTCATTGTAGAGCCTGTCAAGCTGAAGTGTGTGTGTGTGTGTGTGTGTGTGTGTGTGTGTGTGTGTGTGTGTGTGTGTGTGTGTGTGTGTGTGTGTGTGTGTGTGTGTGTGAACTTGGATAAATTAATGACAACAACCCTTTCACATTTTCTTTCAAATTAATCTTGCATCATTCTGGTATGAAATATAATGATGATAATGATGATGGTAATGATAATGATAATAATAATAATAATAATAATAATAATAATAATAATAATAATAATAATAATAATAATAATATTGTTATTATTATTATTATTATTATTATTATTATTATTATTATTATTATTATTATTATTGTTATTATTATTATTATCATTATTATTATTATCATTATTATTATTATTATTATTATTATTATTATTATTATTATTATTATTATTAATCAAAACATGTAATCTTCCACTTTCCTCTCAGAAAATCTTTTGCAAAATGCCATCCGAGGTGTGCCAGCAGGGAATCCCTTAATTAAGCGCAGTGCAGCCACTCCTCTGCACGGGGAGCAAATGGTCCACTAAACAAGAAGGCACCAAACTGATATAAGTAAAGGAGACAAGTATCAGAAAATAAACAAGGTGCACTAATGAAAATTAGTCTATGAAGAAATAGACATGACGAATAGCACAAAGGAAGGCATGAACTCTACAATAAATAGAAAATAAATTGCATAGATATGTACAAAGTGTTATGAAAATACACTCTTTAAGGAAAAAAGAAAAATATAAAAGAACAAAATTAAGTAAACAAACGAGGGTAAAGGAGAAAAATGAGATAAGTGCTGTAAACGCGTACAAAATATACCAAGAAAATTATTCTTTTCAAATATAAAATGGGGAAAAAGAGAGAGAAAAAAAACGAAATTAAGTAAATGGACGAGACAATAACCTCAAAAAAATATATATAAAGACTTGAATAAAACCACTCTATATGACAATGAAAGTCAAATTAAAACAACTCTGAAAACTAGGAATGGACCTTCGAGGCACTCCACAATAAACTCCATTCTTTTCTTCTTTCCTCCTTCCTCTTTTTTATCTTTCTTTTTTCCTCCGCCTATCCCTTCCTTCATTTTTCTTCCATTACCCTCCCTTCTTCACTAATTCTACATCATTCCTTCCTCTGACATCATAATACCTCACTTTCGGATTATCGTCCGCATTGACGTTTGAAATCCAGAGCTGAAAGCATCATCATTAAAAATTAAAATTCCCCTCATGCTTTGCGGCCTTTCCCCTTCCCTCGCCGCACTCAGGGACTCACAAACCCGCCCGCCACCCACTTATCACGCCCACTTGCCCCTCCATAAGAAAGCAAAAAGGCAGAACACGCGAAAATAACCTCAAGATTTGCCTGTAGTAGTAAAGGATGTGAGGAGAAGGTGGAATTATTTTTAGTCCTGCTCTTGTTGGTTGTTGCCATTATTAAGTTCATCATAAATACTGTCATTATAATTACGTAGTGCGTAGATGAAGTAGTTGTATTATTATTACTATTATTATTATTAGTAGTAGTAGTAGTAGTAGTAGTAGTAGTAGTAGTAGTAGTAGTACTTTATATTTCTGCCCGGAACCATGCCAAGTCTGTTCTCCAACTAGCCAAAAACTCCTTCATTAACAGAGAGTGTCAAAACCTTTCAAGATCTAACTCCCCTCGTGACTTCTGGCATCTAGCCAAAAATATCTCCAATAACTTTGCTTCTTCTTCTTTTCCTCCTTTATTTCAACCAGATGCTATCACATCTATTTCTAGGGCTGAACTCTTCGCTCAAACTTTTGCTAAAAACTCTACCTTGGACGATTCTGGGCTTGTTCCTCCCTCTCCTCCACCCTCTGACTACTTCATGATACCTATTAAAATTCTTCGCAATGATGTTTTCCATGCCCTTGCTGGCCTAAACCTTCGGAAGGCTTATGGACCTGATGGGGTCCCTCCTATTGTTCTCCGAAGCTGTGCCTCCGTGCTTGCACCTTGCCTAGTCAAACTCTCTCAGTTCTGTCTGTCAACATCTACCTTTCCTTCTTGCTGGAAGTTTGCCTACATTCACCCTGTTCCTAAAAAGGGTGACCGTTCTAATCCTATTGCTTTAATTTCCTACCTACGAGTATCTAAAGTTTTTGAATCTATCCTTAACAGGAAGATTCTTAAACATCTATCACTTCACAACCTTCTATCTGATCGCCAGTATGGGTTCCGTCAAGTCCGCTCTACTGGTGATCTTCTGGCTTTCCTTACTGAGTCTTGGTCATCCTCTTTTTAGAGATTTTGGTGAAACTTTTGCTGATGGAGTCTGGCACAAAGCTTTGATTTCCAAACTACCCTCCTACGGCTTCTATCCTTCTCTCTGTAACTTCATCTCAAGTTTCCTTTCAGACCGTTCTAGTGCTGCTGTGGTAGACGGTCACTGTTCTCCTAAATCTATTAACAATGGTGTTCCTCAGGGTTCTGTCTTGACCCCCACTCTCTTCTTATTATTAATTAATGGTCTTCTAAACCAAACTTCTTGTCCTATCCACTCCTACGCTGATGATACCACCCTGCACTTTTCCACGTGTTTTCATAGACGTCCAACCCTTCAGTAAGTAAACATTTCACGCAGGGAAGCCACAGAACGCTTGACTTCTGATCTTTCTAAAATTTCCGATTGGAGTAGAACAAACTTAGTATTGTTCAATGCCTCAAAAACTCAATTCCTCCACCTATCAACTCGACACAACCTTCCAGACAACTATCCCCTCTTCACAACCTTCTATCAATGATACTCAACTGTCCCCCTCTTCTACAATGAACATCCTCGGTCTGTCCTTTACTTATAATCTGAACTGGAAATTACACATCTCATCTCTAGCTAAAACAGCTTCTATGAAGTTAAGCGTTCTGAGACGTCTCCGCCAGTTTTTCTCACCCCCCCCCAGCTGCTAACTCTGTACAAGGGCCTTATCCGTCCATGTATGGAGTATGCTTCACATGTCTGGGGGATTCCACTCATACTGCTCTTCTAGACTGGGTGGAATCAAAAGCTTTTCGTCTCATCAACTCCTCTCCTCTAACTGACTGTCTTCAGCCTCTCTCTCATCGCCGCAGTGTTGCATCTCTGGCTGTCTTCTACTGCTATTTCCATGCTAACTGCTCTTCTGATATTGCTAACTGCATGCCTCCCCTCCTCCCGCGGCCTCGCTGCACAAGACTTTCTTCTTTTTCTCATCCCTATTCTGTCTCACCTCTCTAACGCAAGAGTTAACCAGTATTCTCATTCATCCCTTTCTCTGGTAAACTCTGGAACTCCCTGCCTGCTTCTGTATTTCCACCTTCCAATGACTTGAATTCCTTCAAGAGGGAGGTTTCAAGACACTTATCCTTCAGTTTTTGACTACCGCTTTGGACCCTTTTTATTGGACTGGCATTTCAGTGGGCATTTTTTTTTATTTGATTTTTGTTGCCCTTGGCCAGTGTCCCTCCAACATAAAAAAAAAAAAAAAAAAATATATATATATATATATATATATATATATATATATATATATATATATATATATATATATATATATATATATATATATATATATATATATATATATATATATATATATATATATATATACATATATATATATATATTATTATTATTATTATTATTATTATTATTATTGTTATTATTATTATTATTACTAGTAGTAGTAGTAGTAGTAGTAGTAGTAGTAGTAGTAGTAGTAGTTGTAGTAGCAGTAGCAGTAGTAGTAGCACTAGTAGTAGTAATAGTAATGGTTGTTGTTGTTGATGTTGTTGTTGCTGCTGTTGTGTTGTTGTTGATGTTGATGTTGTTGTTGTTGTTGTTGTTGTTGTTGTTGTTGTTGTTGTTGTTGTTGTTGTTGTTGTTGTTGTTGTTGCTTCTGCTGCTGCTGTTGTAAAAACAGTGTTGGTAATTGCAAAAATATTAACACCAGTAGGAGAAAAGAAAAAAAAATACCAGAGGAAAGGAAAGAAGTAAAATCAGATGCTGAAATAAAAGTTAAAGCAGAAATGAAAATAACAGCACAAGCAAATGCAGAAAGCGAAGCAGCACAACCAGAAGCAGAAGCAATAACAGAAGAGGCAGAAACACTAAGGGAGACAGAACACGCAAGGAAAGTGACACTAAAATTAATACTTCAATAATGCTACTTTTTTTAGTTAAAGTTTGCGCGTTCCATAGACTACAAGACCTCGTTAACTTTACACGTGGCGGGCGCTGTGTTTGCAGCGGTGGCCTGGAGGAGGGAGTGGTAGCGTGGCACCAACACTGCCATCCAATTAAGGTGCCGCCCCTCCTGTGGCCCGCCAGACGCTCCCCGGCCGCGCCTAGATGCGATATATGCTGTTGGCGAGACACTATCAGTCGTCCTTACGCCAATCTCTGTGACTAACACGTGTCGACGATATGCCATGAGTGTGTGTGTGTGTGTGTGTGTGTGTGTGTGTGTGTGTGTGTGTGTGTGTGTGTGTGTGTTTATTTTCATTTTATTTGCGTTTTGACTCACTTAAATCCATTCTATTATAAAAAAATAACGATGTATAATGAGTATTGTAGGAGAGAGAGAGAGAGAGAGAGAGAGAGAGAGAGAGAGAGAGAGAGAGAGAGAGAGAGAGAGAGAGAGAGAGAGAGAGAGAGAGAGAGAGAGAGAGACCTTAAAGAATTCTCAGGGAAAACTGCGAGGAAAGGAGTGGATGTACATGTGCCCTTTAGGTTGAGGACATGAAAGGAAATGACAAGACGGACAGAGCGAGCGTGACAGGTTTGTGGGACGCGTAGACAGGTGTGCGGACATCTGTTTTGAGCGGTGAAAAGGTTTTACAAGGGAGGTAAGTCATGTGCGAAGGACGGAAGAGGGGCCGGCCAATGGGTTGCAGTAAAGGTTGTGGGCGACAAGGGTGTGTGATATCAGTGCGGTTGTTCAACATTTTCAAGGGTGGGCAAGTGAAAGAAGCGACGCTGTTATGGCTCAGGGGACAAATATGACGAGTGTCGACGTGAGGAACTGAGAGATAGGGTGGCAGGTGAGTGTGAATGATGGACTCTTGGTTCTTGGTAGGCAGGTGTGGCGGTTGTAGGTACATTATGGTGTTTATTGCTTTCTCATTCCACTACCTCGAGCTAATCTTTACACCCCAGTGTCTCCCAGCATCCTTTGTTTCCTCCTCTGCTTCCCTTTATTCATCACCCTCCCCTTTACATCATCTGTCTCTTTCCTCTTATTACTAATTTTGCCTTCTCTTCATGAGCACGCGCGCACGCACGCGCGCGCACGCACGCACGCGCACACACACACACACACACACACACACACACACACACACACACACACACACACACACACACACACACACACACACACACACACACACACATTACCTACGAGCGACTTAGTAAGGATTCAGAATTCGCTTTAATTGCTTAATGCAGAAAAAATATGCCTCCATTACCTTGATGAGAAGTATACTGATAGACACTGCACCAAGTCTCTTAATGACCAGGACTTGTGTAGTATTTAAGTGGCTTGTGCGGATATTGCAGCAATAACAATCAGTATGGTCTGAAGACATTATCTATACTTACTGAATTTGTCGCAGATAATCTTACAGGAAAAAAAAAAGTCTACTGTAATTTAAAACCGTCATCTCATTATTGTAATCTTGATTAACGCTGGCTAATATGTATCTCTGAATTTATTTTGTGTCTGTGCCTCAGAGTAAAATTAAAATCACAATCATTATTGCGATTTCTTTCATTTTATAACTTTCTTCACCTTGCCTGGAGCTTCTAAAGTTTTGTTATTCCATTAGCCACTAACAACACAGGATTAATTAGTGTTAAGTGGCTGCAGATAAGTTGCTCGAAAATCCAACACACAGAGCTACTTTTATATTGTCCGTGTGTGTGTGTGTGTGTGTGTGTGTGTGTGTGTGTGTGTGTGTGTGTGTGTGTGTGTGTGTGTGTGTGTGTGTGTGTGTGTGTGTGTGTGTGTGTGTGTGTGTGTAATGCAGTTTTGCAAGACTCCGGGTAGTACAGGCCACGAGGACAATCAGCTAACCAAAGTACAATATTAATTTTCAATAGCTTGTTATTTTCCGTGCATTTCGTACTTTATACTTGCAGACACAGAGAGAAGAGACAGACAAACACACACAAACACACACACACACACACACACACACACACACACACACACACACACACATACACACACACACACACACATACAGACTGCGGCTCCCCTCTACGAGGACACGAGATCACAACAATCTGTATCATTTCCGTATGTTGACAAGGCACCAATTTTTCCTTTCCCTTCCCCACTCTCTCTCTCTCTCTCTCTCTCTCTCTCTCTCTCTCTCTCTCTCTCTCTCTCTCTCTCTCTCTCTCTCTCTCTCTCTCTCTCTCTCTCTCAAGTAACTCAGCAAAAGGAGCTCTGCGTTACATATCATTCACGCGGTGCCTCGTCCTCGCCTCATCCTGGTCGTCACCTACTCTCACCGTCCCGCCAAGAAATGCTATGACAGCTGGAGTCTCCCGAGCCCATCCATTATTGTCAACCTTGGCCAGGATCATTAAGAAGAACGTCTCTCTCCATCAAACTCACACAAAGGGAAGGCGCTCCATCTATCTTTTTATCTGCACTCTATCAATGTGGTTGTCTCGATTCATTTTTCATAGTTTTTTTTTCCTGCGTTTTTACATTTTATTATTTTACGAAACTTTTAAAATATAATTTTTTTTTTCTTTTCTGGTGTACTTGTATACGCATTATGTAAGTTCGCATATTAATCAGTTTTACTTTTTTTCTATTTCGTTTTCTCTCTCTCTCTCTCTCTCTCTCTCTCTCTCTCTCTCTCTCTCTCTCTCTCTCTCTCTCTCTCTCTCTCTCTCTCTCTCTCTCTCTCTCTCAACATGATGAAAGATAGCATCCGCCTAGCAAGACAGTGAAAGATAAAGTCCTGCAGAACAGAAGTAGAAAAGTAATAGGAAAATACAACAATTTAAGGGATACAAAGGGCGAGACAATAATTTATAAAGACTGTACTAGTCTGTCCCGGACTTTCCATAAATCCACGGCAATGGCGGAAGTTCCAAAGAAATCCACAGAGAACGACGGCTGAGGATTAGAATGAAGAGAGATCCTCGTAAGAGACCGCCACCAGAGGGAACTTTACGGAAAACTTGAAGAATATTGGCTCTCCGAGAAAAGTTCGTGAGTTAATTGACGTTTGCGTTCGTAAAGTTCGATCTAGGGACCTCATTCGCGTTACTTACAGTCGCCTGCACACCACGCTGTACAGATTTTAACCTTAACTTGGCCACACGACATATCTGATCTTTTCATGGGAGGCGGGTTTTCCAGTGACAGCTTCCGTGATAAAAGAGATGACAGATGTTGCCTGACTAGACGCAACTAAAATTTGTTCAGTGCAATCAACTGGAATTATTAACAAACACAAAAACCTAATTGGTAACAAAGTGAAGAAATGGAAAGTTACTGTAAATAAGATGAAGAAAGAGGGTTGATATTACTAGATTCAAACGTACAAACCTTGGAGGGAGTGCTGTGTTATAGAAAAAAAAAAAAAAACTTTATTCACTCAAAAAACTCACACAGAAACAAACTCAATACCGGAATATTTGCTCCAGATGAGGCAGACGCACCCTTTGGTAGCTCCTAAGAAGTTAAATGCATCATAATAGAGAATAACTAAAATCTGTTCAATGCAAGCAAATGAAACCATGAAAAAGCGAAAAAAAGTCACTTGGTCGCAAAACTGAGCAAACAAGAAGTCAAATAAGATGAAGGAAAGAGTTGATATTAGTACGTTCAAACATACAAATTTTGACGTGTTATGTTGTAAAAAAAAAAAATGTATTAATATACTTACAAGCTCACGTAGAAAGTCACTTGGTACCAAAATATTTGTTCACATGAGGCAGACGCACACTTTGGTAGCTTTCATGAAAAAGGTAACAGATGTATCGTTACAAAAGATATTGGCCAAAATCTATATGATGCAAATAAGTAAGTACAAGCGAATACGGAAACTCTCTTGGTAGCAAAACTGAGCAAACAGGAAAGTAAATAAGAAAGACGAGGTTTAGTATTACTAATTCCAAACAAACGAATCTTGGCAAGCTCTATTACAGGATTTAAAAACTTTATCCACATATGAATGTACGTATGAGTGTGCACAGAAACTCACTTGGCAGCACATCTGAATAAAGAGAAAGTTAAGCAAAATTAAAGAGGGTTGATATTAGTACATTCAAACATACGAGTCTTGGTGTACGGAGTTAAGATATCATAAAGGAAGGGTGCTGTGCTACTACTGAAGGAACTGCAGGAATTAAATTAGGGATTGTGAATATTACCGGGAAGAGTGTAGCGGCAGTTAAAGGAATTAGGAGTGAATCTGTGAGTTGGCATCTTAAAGGAGGTTTGCCTGAGGAACATTTTTGCCTCTCCTTGCCAGCTGAGGAGTCAGAGGCGTTGTAATGAAGGTTATTGATTAAATCTTATGTTACGCGGGTATTTGAAAGTAACTAATGATTTCTGAGTGAGAGGGATATTGATGTCCTGACGGCTTCCTGAAACATATGAAAAATAAAAACAGTGGTGAAAACATGCTTTAATGATTAGTATTGACTGTATTTTATAGTACATACGGAAACTCCTAATAATATCTTGATTGCATGGGTATGGTAGCTTCGATCATTTGTTAAAACAGAAAACAGAAAAAAAATTAATGATACTGAATATACTTGATAGTAAATATATGTGGTTCTACCTTTTTTTTGTCTTGGTTACTCGGATGTTGATATTATGACCGCATGCTGAAAGAGATCAGAAAAGAATACTAGTCAGAAAACAGCGAATCCGCCACTGGGAGGAGCAATTAAGAGCTGTGCCAATGCAGTTTCCACCTCCCTAACGTTGACCTCTTAGACAAACGAACAGTAACGAAGTGCAGCTGTGTCATAAATTGGAAGGAAAGCAACCCATCCAGCACTGAAATGATTCCAGTTCAAATTTACGGTCAAGGAGCAGCTAGAATTATCGTAGGAAACGTCTAATAAAATTATATATATATATATATATATATATATATATATATATATATATATATATATATATATATATATATATATATATATATATATATATATATATATATATATATATATATATATATATATGTATATATATATATATATACTCGTATATATATATATATATATATATATATATATATATATATATATATATATATATATATATATATATATATATATATATATATATATATATATATATATATATATATATATATATATATATATATATATCATTAAATGGAAATAAGAGACCGTATCTCCTTAATGAATCACCAAGCGAATATGCGGTTAAAAAAAGAAAAAGTGAAAATTTTCTTTTGAAGTAGTGAGCAAAATCATTTCAGCATAAAGAGAAAATACTGTTTGCAGTATGTGACAAAGCAATTTCAGCGAGAAGGTCACATTTAGCTCGGCAGTTACTGCATCCTTTCGAATCAGAATCCTCACCACCGCTGCCCACGACATGTGAGACAAAGACCACCATGGCCACGCATACATCTTCCCGCACGTCCTCACCGTCACTCGGCCGCTGCTCGCAGGATCTATTACTCGAAATAAGAATGGCTCTACTCTTACCCTGCGACCTCCGATACACACACACACACACACACACACACACACACACACACACACACACACACACACACACACACACACACACATGCACGCACGCACGCACGCACGAAGAAAGAGTGTAAGAATTAGAAATAATTCCAGTCGATATTCCAGGTAAAAAATGAAGCACCGTCCTTGCACTAATAGATCTGGGAAACCGGACGTAAAAACGAGAGATAAAAAATCTCAGATGATTTGTTTTATTTTATCTTATTATTATTATTATTATTATTTTTAGGAATTGAGCATTACTAAGAGTTACACAAAATTTTCTACCTTACCTGTACCTCTGTGTCAGTCTGTTTGTCAGCAAATCACCAAGTCAGTTAAACACTGTCAGTTATTGAAAACGTAATTAATTCCAACAGTGAGCCGGTTACTGATTCATTACGTCAGTCATTCAGTCAGTCATCTATTCACTCAGTGAGTTCGTCCGTCCGTCTATCTGTCTGTCTGCCTGCCTGTCTGTCTGTCTGTCAGTGTCTCTCTGCCTGTCTGTCTATCTGTCTGTTTTGTCTGTCGGCCTGTCTGTCTGTTTGTATGTATGTATGCATGTCGGTATGCATGCATGTATGTGTTTAAGTACGTAATGTACAAACGACTCTCTCTCTCTCTCTCTCTCTCTCTCTCTCTCTCTCTCTCTCTCTCTCTCTCTCTCTCTCTCTCTCTCTCTCTCTCTCTGCTAATCTGTCTTTCAACACGCAAGCCATTCCTAGAAAACGGCCTCAACAATTATTATACTTAATGCCACACAGAGGAGGCAGCGGGAATTAACGAAAGACTTAATACATTCAACTGGAAACGAGTCCACATTAAATGTCTACATGAAAATTACGTATGCATAAATACGTGTACGACAAGAACAAAACAAAAATGAAAACAAATGACATCAACAACAATAATCATAATAATCATAATAATAATAATAATAATAATAATAATAATAATAATAATAATAATAATAATAATAATAATAATAACAATAATAATAATAATAATAATAATGATAATAATAATAACAACAATAATAATAATAACGATAATAATAATAACAATGACAAAATGAAAAAGTGGTTTCAATCATACGTTCACCCTAGAAGTAAATAAAATTCATATTAATTACAGATCTTTGATGCAAAGCGCTCAAGAACAAATGCGTAGGCGACAAGATTTCAAGAAAAAATAACAAAACAGAAAATTAATTGATAGCACTCCACTAAGGTGAAAATGTAGTTTAATTCTGAAAATATTTGCAAGCACAATTGTAAACGATACACAATATTGAAATCATTACGTAAAACGCAAAAAAAAAAAAAAAAGTGGAGAAGTGAATAGATAAGCATGAAACGGAGAGGGGTGGTTCAGAAGGTGATAAGTCACCCTGGAGCACTAGACTCAGGTGACACACCCGACGCTAGTGACTTTACGTCATGTTCCCGTATGCCAACCGCACTAAGATCCTCAGTCAGCACTTTCAGTGATTCTCAAGCCAAAACAGGGATGGGTTATGTTGCTCCGCTCTGCGACTTGTTTTTTTTCTATACATAGACACGCATTCGGGTGCCTCACTCCCGACATTAGGTCTTTTTTGGCCCTTCATCCTGACAGTTTGCACACAGATTGTGAGCTGCCGACCACTGAGAGGAAAGCAACTGCACCTGGAAGAACTGTGGCAGAGGAAGAAGGAAATCGGCTGTCGCGTTTTTTTTTGGGGGAGGGGGGATTTCTAAAATTTTTTTCAAAAAATTGTCAATTTTTACTAAGTTTTACTTTTTTTTTTCAAGATTCATTTTAAAATCAAAGAAAGGTAAATAGTGCTTAGTTGTAGGTTTAAATATTACTTCCATCAATAAAGTTTAGTTTGTTGATGTTCATTTTAATAAATCTATATATTTACTATGGTTTTTCAATTTTTCAAACTGGGTGTGGGAAACCTGAGTTTAGTGGTAATGTTACAAGCCGAAAAACAAGCTTAATGACCCAGAGTTGAAAGAAGAGGAAAGGGAAGAGTGGAGAAAGGGTGAGGAAGAGGAAGAGGGGGAGAGAGGAAAAGAGGGGGATAAGCAAGTCAAGCGACAAGTACCGGCAAACTTAGTGTTGATTTAAAAAGTCCCAAACACATCAAAGTAGTCCTACAGCTCCCTTTCAGTCATTTATTTGAGGTCGCAGGCAAATTTTCATGAGGCAGCTCAAGTAATGATAAAGAGGCATGGAAGCAAAACTACGCCTGATTTGTTTCCCTTCCTCGAGCCGGGCGAAAATAATTAATGTTTTTTGGGGTGAAGGACACGGCGATCAGAGGTCTCAGGGCTGCATCTGTCCCAAGATCTCTAAATCCATAGGTGTGTGTGTGTGTGTGTGTGTGTGTGTGTGTGTGTGTGTGTGTGTGTGTGTGTGTAAAAAAAAAAAAAGAGGAGAAAATGGAAGAAGTAGAACTTAAAGAAGGGATGAAGAGAATTAAAAGGAGGAGGAGGAGGGGTGGAGGTTGAAGAGGAGTGGAGGAGGAGGAAGGGAGGAGGAGGAGGAGGAGGAGGAGGAGGAGGAGGAGGAGGAGGAGGAGGAGGAGGAGGAGGAGGAGGAAATTAATTTATTTACCAATGTTACTCTTATTCAGTTATGTCTCGTTTTCTTTTCATAACCCAATCTCAGATCTCTGTTGTAGTTATTTCATACATAATTGATCTACTGGCGGGGTTGCGTGTCACCGTGAACAATAGGAGGTGTTCATGGGGTGTGTGAGGGCAGTATTGGGTCACATGCACAACTGAGGTTTCACCAGTATCACATTTAATTAGCAACTTGAATAACGAACATTTGTGGAGAGTAACCCAACGCTTGAAAGTACATGTTAATTAAGCAAATATATGAATACTTTTCTATGTTAAAGGTGAAAAATTTGGGTAGTTAAATGAGCATATCCTTTTTCCCAAGACAATAACATGCATAATCATTCATAAGTCAGTTGATGCTAAACGTAACCTGGCAAAAATTATAACATTCCCATGTTCCGCAAAATGCAATTCCAACCTTGATTAAGGACACGTCCTCTGGGAAAACCATGATTAGCGTCAGCTGAAGCAAATACTCATTTACATAATAGATTCAGAGGAATAGACGAAAAAAAAAAAAACAGTAGATCGTACACTGCATAGAGGTATGACAGAAATGAGTCAAAATCTGAAAAGCTTCCCACCTACAGTGAAGGTTATTAGGTAGAACAATGTGAAAGAAAGCTCTGGAATCTTTAATCTTGATTATAATCAAGACAAAATGTTATAATCCTAGACAATCGAAATAACAGTCATGCGCTTACTGTTTGTGCTGGTTTCTAAAGATTAAATAAGCACCTAAGTTAGTAAGTAAGTAGGTAAGTAGGTAAATAAGTAAGAAAGTAAATATACTCGTATAAATAAATAGATAAAAAATGTGACGGTGACTAGCACACGACGTCGCCTGAGAAAATCGAGTGACATGGAGTTGTTTTATGAATAACTTATAATCCTTTCAGAAGATTTAACAAGGAACTCAAAGGACATCAGCTGAAAGAAAGAAAAGCCGAGAAAACGTTGGAATTTTTTTAAGCATTCACAAAACAAACATCAAGACAGAGGACAGCATCGAAGAAGAATTTGACAGCATCGATGAAGAATTATTGAGAGAGTGGGAGGATAATTAGTGATCGGAATATACGTACAAAAAAAAAAAAAAAATAATAAAAAAGAAAAGAAAAAACGATAAATAAAAAAAAATCCCGTACAACTCGTTTTCAAATCCAACTGCAGCCTGATTTTTCTTTAAATTTCAGCACGATAAACTATTTAAAAACTGTAAAATGAAAATATTCCTACAAATCAATTTCCATGCCCAACTGCAATCAGATCTTTTCATTCAGGATACTTTTCATTCTGTAACTATGGCAGGAGTCAAGACCTGTAGCTAGTAATTACTAGTACTCTTTACCTTCCCATTCGTTTGTTAGTGCGCGTGTTTCCCTCCAGGTGGTCCTCAATCTCTTCCCCCACGACTCTCCACAGCGGCTCATCTTCCCGCCCCAGGCAAGCCACACCTACCTCCCCTTCCTGTGTTTTCCTCCCTGGGGCGCGGCGCGGGGTAACGAGCTAAGAATCGTGGAGGCGGACCAGGGAAAAGGAGAAGACTCACTAATTAGAGAATTTAAACCATGTTTGAGGATTAGTGAGCAAATATGAAAAAAATGCGGGTAAGCCTTAATGAAAGAGAAGATATTCTTGTGTTATATATGAAGTAAAAATTTTCATTCTGTAAGTCACACAATTAAAAATTACAACAGTGTGTCGGCGGAAGAATGCACGGGATGGGATTTTTCAGCAATTGTAATAAAAGAAACGGTTATGATATCTCGTAAAAGAGGAAAGGGGCAATAAATACCACGAAACCCAACGTAGAAATAACAAATAAAAAGTCTGAAAATACAAACAGTTTGAGTCAACACTTCAGAGAATTAATTAGAGGGGGACATTTTCTCTCCGTACTGCTTCCTCCTCCCTTCATCACCTCTCCTCCTACCCCATTGTGACCGCCTCCTCCACCTGGCTCCTCTCCATTCCTGTCTCACTCCTCTTCCTGTCTCTTTCTTTCTGTTTACTTGCCGTGTTTGCCTTCTTGGCTTCTCCTCGAAAACTCCGAAGTAAACAAAGCAATACAAGGGAGTTAGAGTTAAAGATGCGGTGTTTCAGTTACCCTCACATTTGCATGCCTTGGTGTTGTGGATGTGAGGCAAACAAGGAAAAGTTAAAGATATAGAAAGCAGATCAGTACTGGGATAAGGGCAATGTTGAGTCTCCTTTGGGGGCGGAAAACTTTATATATACCCTAGTTTTTCACAATTTCCGCAGGTTTGTGGACGAGTCAAGGGGACTGGAAGTTTTCTTACAGGCGACGAAAACGGGAACTGAATTTAAGACGTGACAAGAATAAGAGAAAATGGGAAAAAGGTTGTGTGCCATTCGCTACGACCAAGGGCAACAAGGGGCGGCGAGAATTTTCTGAGGTTAGAGGATTCCATGTTTTTGAGACTGTGTTATGGATGTTACGGGGAAATACGCTGAAGAAAACACTCCTATTGAAGCAAAAGAAAAACACGAATACAAGTTTACTGCCAAAAAATACTCCGAGAGAAGGACTGAAAATCATGGGAGGGGAAAAAGAATTGTTGTGTTAATCATTCTT
>NC_087168.1:10799649-10802149 GCF_035594125.1 Scylla paramamosain
AGCTTCACGTCAGCTTGCATCATCCATCATTTATTGCCGTATATTCGCAAACTTATTTTTTGTCTATTTTTTGGTAAATTTTAGTTACTGACTTTTTTCCCTCGTCCGTATACAATTTGCTTTTATTGACAAAGAGCGATTATGTCAGGATGGGGAAGGATTTATATGTGTTACCAGCTTTCATTTTTCACATGGAGGGATTGCGGAGGCTAATGCGTTTACAGCCCAGCCCTATAAATTTTGTAGAATGGGATAAAGCTTACCCGTTTTATTCCTGTTACTGTTGATATTATTGATATAATCATTATCATTATCATCGTTCTTGTTCTTTTTTTTTATTATTGTTTTCATTATTATTATTATTATTATTATTATTATTATTATTATTATTATTATTATTATTATTGTTATTAATATTATTATTATTATTATTATTATTATTATTGTTATTATTATCTTCATTGTTGTTATTATCATCCATACAACTACGACAATGATAATGATAATGATTAATGATGATTAATTATTTTTACTATTATTGTTATTATTATTATTATTATTATTATTATTATTATTATTATTATTATTATTATTATTATTATCATTATTATCATCATTATTGTTACACAAAAAAAAATAATAATAAAAGTATCATTACCATTCAGCTTCCATCACACGCACACCATCGGGCAATGCGGGACGCATCGTGCCCTTCAAACACACACCTCACTAACTTTTTAATCAGACAAATTCATGCCATTATCGCTAATACAAATGTTCCCTCCCATGTCCACACTTCCTGCCTGTTAACGCTGTCCTGTTATCTGGTGCGGCCTTGGCAAACCACGCATGACACTTCCGCAATGAACGGACTGCACTCTGCTTGTTCCCTCCATTAGCTATGAGGTGAAAGGAAGATCACGACTTTTCCTTCGAAGACCTGGTGTTAATTTTTCTTTAGATTTTTTTTTTTATTGGAAGAAATTCTCACTGCACTCTTCTGGGACTCAAAACATCGAATTCATATGAAGTTACTGCGCCATGTGGCCTCGATTTTACGCGGTTTCAACATTTATGAAGCATTCAGTCATATACATATCAAAAGTACTATATCGCGGCCTGCATTACACCGGTTGTAAGAGTGACAACGTAAAAAAAGAATAAATGCACGGCCGCATGCACATCAGTCAGCCATTCACGTGACTACAATAACAGCAACACTACATGCAGCGACATCAATAATATTAACAGCATTACATGTAATAACAGCAACAATAACAACATTAATAGCAGCATCAGTAATCACACACACACACACACACACACACACACACACACACACACACACACACACACACACACACACACACACACACACACACACACACACACACACACACACACACAAATATGAAACAAACCGCTAACTTCCCTCATGGAGTAGAAAACATGCCCACAAAACGACCATCACAAGAGCAGCACGCCTCTTCCTTCCACTTAGCAGCAATTTACATTAAAACTTCGACAAACACAAGGCAGCAACCGAGACTTTCAAGTATTTTCCTCAAAACTTTGCCACAACTCGGTAAGGAACTTGAGGGCCCTGCCTCGGGAGAAACTTATACTGAACATCCACTCCGAGCAGCGCGGCAGAAAACTCGTGCACGATGAAAGTAAGGATGCAGACACAGGGCAGGGGAAGGGGAAAAGAAGAAGAGAAGCCATAGAGGTCACCAGGTTGAATGAAATAACTGGAGAAAGTCAGGCCGGGAGACATAACAGTGAAAAAGAAAAGAGAAAAGTAAAGGAAACTAAAATGTAATATGACGAGGAACTAGAAAAGTGAATAGGGATATGATGGTGGTGATCCGGAGAAATAACATGATAATTAAAAATAAATTTGGATTGAGTCAGGACGGAAGATATATACATTGAAAATAGGAAAGACAGCAAGAAAAACGAAAATATAGCGTAATGAGGAAAAAAAAAAAAGTGAATTAGGATGATAAAGTGATGATAATACAAAAGCAATTTATACAACTAAGAAATGACTTGGGGAGAATTCTGATCACAAAATAAAACGTAAAAAATGCCAACAAGAAAAAAAGGCAAAATGAACAAAAATGCAACCCTCCGAGGATTTAGAAAAAAGGAACGGTGATGATGCCAGTATAAGGCTGAGGGAGTGGACTGTAGAGGGGTAAAAGAAAACATGAATGTGCGAGAAACTTGTGGGCGGTATTATAAATTATTAACCACTACAGTGTGTTCATCTGAGAATATCGTTTGTGGGAGACGTTTGGTTAAATAACTCAGTGATCATAGAAAAAAGTGCTATAACAATTAGTGGAAGTATTACAGGGAGTTATTGCTTTTCCTTTACTTTAGACTGAACAACCGATTGGCTGGAGAAAATCTGATATTAAGAATGATTTCGATTTAATTTTGTTTGTAAAAATACTGCTGGAAAAAAAATCAATTATGAATACAAATAACTCGT
>NC_087168.1:10804649-10809649 GCF_035594125.1 Scylla paramamosain
ATAAAATGACTGATCTTTATATCTGAGTTTCTCAGAATGCATTATATCATAGCAAATCATATTCATGCAAGCCTGAACCTACAGTATTTCCTCAGCGACCCATCAATACACTAACAACTCGCAACGAAAAGCGCGCCTGGATTACATGAACAAATAACAACCATCAAGACTTTTATTACAAGATTAAAGTAACTTTCATATTCAAGAAAAGGGCCTCCTAATTAATGTGTTTAATAAGTATGAAAAATTACATGTAATAATGAGAGGAAATAATTGGCAAAGTTGGGATCAAAAAAAGAATTGTATACTGGATCGTGGCGCCTTGCAGTGATGGGTAATGGTGTGGAGGCAAGGGCGCCTGTGTGGTTGTCTTCCCCTCAGGCTGTGTACCAGACGTCAGTATAGAATCACTAGGAAGAAAAAAATGGAAGTGAAATTGTAGGGTAATACAATAATAAGTGAAATTCGTAATTAATTTTCTTTACACCACCACAGAGTCTAGAATGGTAGAAACCTCACTGTAAGGCAGTGTTTGTAGAGGACAAGAGATACTATACTAACATCAAAAGTGGAGAGATTTGTAATTATTTGTAATTATACAAATAATTTGTAAAGCGAGCAAAGTGACATTACGGGAGAAGAAAAATATGCAGTAGTACGAGACAACAGACGCATAAATAGTTTAAAGGCAATTAAGTGGTAAAAGAACCCCCCAAAAAAATAATAAATAAATAAAAGCTAGCAATAAAATTTGTTAGCAAAAATAACATTCTTCGGATAAGATTTGAAATAAAAATCTGGGACATCTCCACCTCAATGTTTCCGCGAAGTGAGTTCCTGACGTAAGGTTCTGCGAGGCTTGAGACGCAGCCCGGCGCCTGAGTGATGAATTGTGTTTTAGTGGCGGCGGGAAGTGACAGAGCTATTGACCGTCACTCCGGGACTGCGGGAAATTTCATACGTTCTTTCGATACAGGAAGAAATGGACGGCTTGGGGATTGTATTTCTTATTCTCTCTCTCTCTCTCTCTCTCTCTCTCTCTCTCTCTCTCTCTCTCTCTCTCTCTCTCTCTCTCTCTCTCTCTCTCTCTCTCTCTTTCGCGTAGAGAGAGAGAGAGAGAGAGAGAGAGAGAGAGAGAGAGAGAGAGAGAGAGAGAGAGAGAGAGAGAGAGAGAGAGAGAGAGAGAGAAACACGCTGGCTGCCCGGGTTCCAGCAGCAGTCAGCGATGGGTGCAGAGGGCGCGCAGAATTAGAGCCTTGTGCCGAGACGGATGGCTCACATCATGGAGGGATCTGTTTTGTGTTGAGTTTAATTTAGTTTTTCTTGAAGCTGACGCGACGCGGCCCTCCTGCCTTTTTGCGTTCCGCTCTTATAAAAGGGCGTTATTGCTGCTGCCACTATTGCTGCTGTTGCTACTTCTTTGTTTATTGTTTTTTACGTTGCTACAGTTATTGCCACTCATTCTGCAGCTATTACAAAATGAAGTTGAACATGAAGATGACGGTGACAGTCGTGGTGGTGGTGATTATGGTGGTGGTGGTGGTAGTGGTGGTGGTAGTGTTGGTGGTGGTGTTGGTGGTGGTGGTGGTGGTCGTGGTGGTGGTCGTGGTGCCCTGATTCCTTTCTCTCTTGTATTTCTGTTCGCTATCTTGCTCACTTTCCTCTTGTCCTCTTAACCATCCCCATATATGTCTCCTCCTCCTCTTCCTGCTCTTCCTCCTCTTCGTCCTTCGTGACTCAAGAAAGGTTACAAGAAATCTCATATCATTATTTCTTTTCAGATTGTAGCAAACACAAATTATTAGCTTAATTAATGCTGATAAAAGCTGAGAGTACTGACGCCAATGATTGGACAAAAATTACTAATAAATAGTAAATTAATAAATAAATAAATAAGTAAATGAAGGTAGGTAACTGACATGTAATAAAAATAATAATGGTAATATAACGAATACCTTGGATAATAATACTGAAGCTCTTTCTTGCATCAGAAAGAGAAGGAGTTGGAGGAGGAGGAGGAGGAGGAGGAGGAGGAGGAGGAGGAGGAGGAGGAGGAGGAGGAGGAGGAGGAGGAGGAGGAGGAAGAAGAAGACAAACGTTTTCTTTCTTTTACATTAATCTTTGTCTTGTTATTTTTAGGATACGAGACAGCTTATGAAGTCACGGAGAGATGTGTGTGTGTGTGTGTGTGTGTGTGTGTGTGTGTGTGTGTGTGTGTGTGTGTGTGTGTGTGAAGAAGAAGAAGAAGAAGAAGAAGAAGAAGAAGAAGAAGAAGAGACAGACAAAAGAAAAAAATACAAATGAAAAGAAAAAAAACAAATGAAAAGAAAACAAAAGCAAAGAAGGAAAAGAAGGAAAAAATAAATTACGAGAAGAAGAAGAAGAAGAAGAAGAAGAAGAAGAAGAAGAAGAAGAAGAAGAAGAAGAAGAAGGACGAGGAGGAGGAGGAGCAGGAGGAGGAGACAAAGAAAAGTAATCTGATAAAAAGAAAAATTGTTAGTATGATTAATCGGGACTGTTCAGTTATTATATATTAGGGTCGTAACTTCATATCAAACCCATATTCGTTGTAACTTTACAGTGAAGACAACAGTCATTTCATGATTGATCAAATGTATGAACTGTTCTTTTTCTTTTAATATTGTGGTAGTTTATGTTCATATATATATATATATATATATATATATATATATATATATATATATATATATATATATATATATATATATATATATATATATATATATATATATATATATATATATATATATATATATATATGGAGGGAAATTATTAAAAATAACTAAAACAAAAATAAAAAAATAAAAGCAAGAGAGCATACGTAATAATAAAGCTGTGAACATAGTCTTCCATTCAAAAGCAAACAAATTAACATCACTTTAGTAAAAAAAAAAAAAAACACGAAAGAATGTAAACAGGAAAATAAAGAAATAAAGAAAAGACTGAATAAAAATTAAAGAAAAGGCGAAAAATGAAATATTTTCCTCCTTTATTATTTTCTTTCCCCTCCTTTTTCCTTTCATTTTTCCACTTTTCCGCTCAGCATCCACGCATTCTTTTGTTTCTTTGATCTCCAGTCATTCAGCCTTTCTGTCTATCCTTTTCACTTCTTTTCTTCTGTTCTCATATCCTTCATAATGTCTGTTTCCCTTTGCCATATATATATATATATATATATATATATATATATATATATATATATATATATATATATATATATATATATATATATATATATATATATATATATATATATATATATATATATATATATATATATATATATATATATATATATATATATATATATATATATATATATATATATATATATATATATATATATATATATATATATATATATATATATATATATATATATATATATATATATATATATATATATATATATATATATATATATATATATATACTTTCATTTCTAGTCCTCCTTCCATTATTTTATTTATTTATTTATTTACCTATTTTTTTTATCTATTTATTCATTTCATTTTTTTTGCTTTACTCCTCTTCGTCTTCTTTCCTCTCGTACTCTACCTCCAGTACTTGCAAGTGGCATCTTTTATTCTTCCCTGTTCTAGCCCTCTTCTTACTCCCTTCCCTTCTCTCTCCTGCTTCGTCTCTTTGCTTTCTTTTCAATTTCCTTTATATCGTCTTACATGCCTTCACTGATTACTTATCCTCCTTTGATATTAGTATTACCCCTTCTCCTCCTTGTCGTCTTCCTCCTTACGCAAAGATGATGATAATGGTCCTAATGTAAGGCAATAAACAATACACTTCTAAGACTTAAAGAAAGTAAAATTAATCTGTTAGCACGCTCAGTAAATTAAATAACATATTTTATAAAGGTCCTTCTAAAGAATACCGTGAGATTTCTAAAAAGAGCGTATTTCTAATTAACTTTACATGACTGAAGGTTCAACAAAGAAGACATTGACTGGCTTTCGGCGCCACAGAAAGGGTGTCAGGACGCCACTGTGATGCAATGTACACACAGGGAGTCAGACGTGCGCGTATGTTACCATGTCGTTCAAATAAACATACAAGCGTACGCACAGTAACAATAGATTTTAATGTACTATCATATTAATAAAACCATTAAATATACATACGTGGATGCGATGATCACAAAAATAATGTGCATTTTTTTAGTTAGAACTAGGATGTTTTTTAATCGCATATACAAATTCCCACGTGATGCATGAGCGTTTCTGCACCACGAGCTCAAAGTACCACCAGCTCAAACACACGTATGGAGGTACAGGTCACTGGTTATCATTATCACGTGACGTATAGTAACTAACGCTTCAGGATTAGGAAATAAAACAACACAGGCACTTCAACGTTCATGTAACTACAAAAGTGGCAGGTCTATTAAAAACCTGTCATAAAGGCACAACAATACACGCAAAACTCTAAATAACATATCATTCCTCTCCCTATTTTTCAAAATTCATCGTCAGCAAACAGTACCGTCTCTGAACCAATATTTATAACTCACAAAGCAAGGGGTGAATTCCAGTACTGGTGTGTGCCGTCATATCTCTATTTATTTTATACTCTTTTAACCAACACTATATACGCCAGAGTACCATCCGTGCTCGGCGAGTTTGTCCACATTGATATGCGGAGGGCGAGGTGAGGGAGGGCAGGGAAAGGGTGCGGTGTTGTGCTGTCTCATCTTTTCTCTAGTTCTCTGCACTCATGTAACCGAGTAACCCCCCCACCTCTCTCTCTCTCTCTCTCTGCTCAGCTTGCGGTCTAAAGTTGCCAGTCTGATAAAGACTCGCGGCAGTTTCTTGGTAGGAGAGATAGATAGAGGAACCTTGGCGCTATTATGATCTATTTGTGGGCTGCGTCATAACTTTATCAATTCTCTCTCTCTCTCTCTCTCTCTCTCTCTCTCTCTCTCTCTCTCTCTCTCTCTCTCTCTCTCTCTCTCTCTCTCTCTCTCT
>NC_087168.1:10824649-10834649 GCF_035594125.1 Scylla paramamosain
AAGAAATCTGAAGGGGAATGTGACAGAAAGTAAAGTCATAAGATGAAATACAGAGAGAACTTCAGAGGGTGGCGGGACAGTTATGAACGGCGACTAAGTGGAGAAAAGGTGCCGGAAGTTTTCGTGGTTGGGGGTGAATAGCACTACAACTAAGGAGAGAGAGAGAGATAGATAGATATATAGATGGAGAGAGAGAGAGAGAGAGAGAGAGAGAGAGGAGAGAGAGTGTCTAGTGATCTAGGTGGAAGCCGCCAGGAATGTGAGAAGAGGAAAAACCGACAGGTAACCGTCAGCAGTTGCAAAGTCCTTTAATCTCTTAACTCGCCAGAGATAGAGAAGAGAAAAACCGACAGGTAACCGTCAGCAGTTGCAAGTCCCTTTAATCTCTTAACTCTTTTTGTTACACCAGCTAAGGTTGTATTTATAGCCACTTGTTAGACTGGTTAAACTCTCTCTACTTTATTTAAACAAAAACATGAACATGTACACAAGAAATACTGAACATAAAAAATGATTTACATAAAGATATGAACAAAGAGAGTGAATGTGTGTGTGTATGTCCTGTGTGAAGAAAGGAGTAATATGATGTATAGAAAAGACGTGTAACGTATGTGTCGAAAAGCGTGCACAGAATGTGTATGTATAAAAAATGAGGAAGAAGAGATGAAAGACGAAAAATCTGTGCAGTAGAAAGAGAACGGGAGGCTGAAAACATATAAGAGAAAACGGAGTGCTTGGAGCGGTGACTTGTGTTTACATATTACTGGTTCTGAGAAGCGCGTAAGCTTTAGTGTACCCTGAATATGAGAGAAAATGGGATGTTTCTATGGCAGACTAGATTATTTGCTACAAGTGTGTTTAATCACCAATGGAAGATTACAGTTAACTCAAATAGCAATGTTTGAAGGCATTGTAAAGTTAGCTGCTGTGTGTGGTCAGTAAGGCACACAAATTAAATGAAAAACTGAGAAAATGCATACGTATTTACAAGAAATTAATCAAAGGGGAACAAATACTACAGATTGGGAATTCAATAGAGCTAACGATGACATGGTTCAGAGAGTGAGAGATACGGAAAAGGCGAGCCGTTTCCTGAAAATGGTTGGAGTGTTCTGGACAAGCAGAGAAAGGGAAAGATGAAAGAATAATAGATAATTCATATATCTAAAGAGTGGGGTGGAAAGTGCAGGGAAAAACACCCTCGAAAAGGGTGGAGAGTGTGTTAGGGAGTCACTGGATCACGGAGGCTGAGGAATCCGGGGGGACGTGTGGGGAGAAGTGAGCTGGAAGGACGCGGTTCATATGGTGAGACAACTCGGTGACATCTGGGATGTGTTGTGAAATATGAAGCAGATAGAGTGAAACCACTGCCTACGCGTGTGACTCGCTGGCCGTGGAAGAGCTTAAACGTGAAGAATGTCGACTGTAAGCGTATATGGTAACCTGAAAATATACGTCTGCAAATAGGAAATAAAAATAAATGGAATGCTATACCGAAAATCATAAGGCATATAAATAATTACGACCAAAAAAAAAAAAAGTGCAGCAGAGTGATAAATGTGAATGGCAGGAGTGAGTGAGTGTGCGTAGGTATAACAAGTACATTTCACTCTTTTTTACGTAGTCATTCTTTTAAGCTTATCTTTTATAAAAAAAAATTCCATTTCAGATTGTTTAAAATTATAATTACCTTTTTTAAAGCACTAGGGAGTGCGGCCATGGGCACAAAATTATGAATAAAAAATAATGCTACTCCCACAAAGAAACTACCGGAAAAGAGGTCAGGAAGAGTCACAGGTATTTCATCATTAAATTCCAAAGAAGAGAATAAGCAGAACATTAAGTAAGGCACTGCAGAAGAGAAATCGCGCTGATTTGGCCAAGAAAAGAGGACCTCGTTCGTAAAAGGATGAATATGGAAGTGAAATGGAGAAAGCAAGGAACACCAATAAGACACTGGCATTACGGTGTAGCAAGAGACCTGCGGAAGAAAAGTTCGCCGGTAGAGATGACGCAGGACCGAAAGGAATGAGCGCAGCTGATAAGGAACAGCGACCCTGTATCAAGGAGACTGAAGCTGAAGCAAAGTGTTTCACGATACGAAGGACGACTGAGAGCATGTGAATCATTACCACTTTTCTGCTGTGCTTAGAGCGGCGGCCAAACACAACGCTGTCACAAGGGAAAGTAGGCACGTCATTATCAACACGTCACTATCGATGCGGACACTACTGACGGACTTTTACGCGCTGTACGGGCTCCGCTATCACGCTGCTAATGATGAACATGACTCAACCAGAGGGGAAGAGTTCTGGCGGGTTAAAGTGACACTAACCATAGGCAGCATCTTCCCGTGTTTGTGCTGCGATGTTTACTTTGACAGGCATCAAGACAATGACGCATGGGTGAGTTTTGAGCTAAGCGCCCAGATAAAACCTTAAAGAAAAAAAAAAAAAAAGAAAAACATCAGTCATTATTGAAAGGTAACTAAAAATGACACTAAAACCACTCTCGATTTCCTGTACACGTCTTTTTCTTTTCCTGTGTTTCTCCTGGGCAATAAAGGTGTTGTAATCCTAGAGGTCTCGCGCTGCTGGCTGAGATAATGATGTGTGTGTGTGTGTGTGTGTGTGTGTGTGTGTGTGTGTGTGTGTGTGTGTATGTGTGTGTGTGTGTGTGTGTGTGAGTGTGTGTGTGTGTGTGTGTCGTGTCTGTCTGTCTGTCTGTCTGTCTCTGTGTGTGTGTGTGTGTGTGTGTGTTGTGTGTGTGTGTGTGTGTGTGTGTGTGTGTGTGTGTGTGTGTGTGTGTGTGTAGAGGAGAGACAAGTAAGGCGAGGAATATTGCGCAATTTACGACACGAGCTCAGAATAATTTACAGGATTTCGTTTAATCCCTTGCCAGCGATGTACGGATTTTTTCTTTTTTTAAGCAGAAATCCGATTAAGTTAAAAAAAAAGATAAAATGATAAAACTCAGATCACGATAGAGATTAAAAAAAAATCTTGTTAACGAACGAACGACTGCCTTAGAATTCATATTAGTGATTTATTCATCAACCAATAAGGAAAATGTTTAATACATTTAATTTAATTTGAGAGACGCAGGTGTGGCATTTCTACTCTTGCGGGTCGAAGGTACACAATATCTATGAAGTATTAATCATAAATACAACCAGCGTGGAGGATGGTGAGCAAATTGAGGCAAGGGCGAGGTTAAGGTGGTGAGGGAGATCCAAGATTACGGTTAATATAAATTATGAAATGTAGAAACTGCAGACAAAAAAAAAGTCCGTGCAATTGCAGTTATTAGAGAGAACAGTTGAAGTAACAAGATAGGGGAGACAGTGAGAAGCAGGGAAGGGCAACTGAAGGGCGGAGAACACCTAATAACTTGAAGGATATTAAGTGCACAGGAAGAGTGATATAATCCCTATAGCAGTAGTTGCAATATTACGCAAGTATGACATTATATGAGGCACGGATATTTTAAATCTGAAAATGGCATAAAAGTCCTAAAAAAATAATGTCAGTAGAGAAAAATGTTTACTGGTCTATTCATCTTAATAGAATTGCTTCAAGGGAAATAAAATACATGGATAAAAAAAAGTAGAAAGTGCAAGCATATACAAAAATAACGTAACGGATTTATACTGGATAGAATAAACGGAGTCTGCGTTGTAAAGAAAAAGTGGGAAATAAAAGGAAAGCAGTTTTCTTATTTAAAATAAAATTTAAAGCCAGTGGGCGAACAGAAGATAAAAGAAAGGAATAAGTTATAAAAAACAGCAAAATATATAAAAAAGTGTTTTAAAGATGACAGGTATGGATTGAATGTATGTGCAATTAGCAAAAAAAAAAAAAAAAAAATAGAAACATCACTAAGCTAATGAGTAAAATATTTCGGAAAATTTTTTGGGGATGTTTAAGGTGAGGTGTTGTACATCACGGTAAGTAATGGTCGGTGCCACACACTGTACCTTACCTCTAGCTAGCTTTCAAGAATGAGGCAAACCACGGGCCCAGAACACGTGGCTGCTGTGACATTCCGGATATTCGTACCTTCCCTCCCTATCATGTGTTTCAGAGGCCGTGTTACATAGTTTTACGGAAATAACTCTTTAACAAACTCAGGAATTAGGATCATACACTGACAGAACTTGTAAGTTTCCTAGTTCATTGAATAACCTGAAGGAAGGACGACCAGCTGAGTGCCCATGTGCGCCGCCTGCCCCATCCCAGATTCGAACCAATATCCGCGGATTAACAGGCAGACGAGTTAGCCACTGCACCACGGAGGCGTTTACAGACAGGGACCAGGTGAAAATATTGGGTGGAGGTATTGACCGGTTCATTAATTGATGTGTATTAATAGATGATCTAATTATCCTTTAAGCCGTAACTCATTTCATTCAATCTAAACTCTCCCTACATGCGATATTCATTACGGTACTGGAGTGACGATAATGAAAGCAATAAAACTTCCGTGATGAGTGTGACGGTCATGATGATATTGATTATGATAATGACGATGATGATGATGACAGAGAGAGAGAGAGAGAGAGAGAGAGAGAGAGAGAGAGAGAGAGAGAGAGAGAGAGAGAGAGAGAGAGAGAGAAAGAAAGATTACCTGGATAAAAGAGTAAGGCGACGTGAAAAGAGAAAGAGAGGCAGGCGTCAGGTAAACAAGTGAGCCGTGAGCGAGGAAGGGACAATACTGCTGCTTTATGAACGTCTGTATTGGCAGGACCATTACAGTAGAAAAGAGCGAGACTGTTCCGTGAGAGAGAGAGAGAGAGAGAGAGAGAGAGAGAGAGAGAGAGAGAGAGAGAGAGAGAGAGAGAGAGAGAGAGAGAGAGAGAGAGAGAGAGAGATCAGGGCGAAAGGTAAAATAAAATCCATTCCCTTCCTTCGCTCAATTTCACGATCCAAAGCAACGTGTTAACAAGAGGCTCCCAATCTGAACCAATTTCACCTCACATGCTTGACTTTCGCTGCAAATAGCACCTGTGCAAAAAAGGGGAAATAAATGCCAGTTTTCATCATCACTTCGTTTAAACATAGTGACACGTGCGTACACACATACGCACACACACTTTTTTTTCCGTGAGTATTCAGATTTTTTATTTATTGACTTATTTTTTTATTTTTTTATTTTTTTTTTAACACTGCAGGATGAATTTCTCTGACTTGCTTCAGTGTAGGTACCTCTTTTCCTTTTCTGAGGCTTTCATTCAGACAGTTCACACGCATCCCACACACAGTAAAAGAGAAAACATATTAGTATTTCATGTCCGATCCGTTATTGCTGCCAGATATCCAGGTAAATACCCCGCAGGAGTTGTTGGCGGCGCTATGGCTGCCCACTACTTTAACTCCGCATCCCATCATTATTCCACACCTTACCAATAAAACCTCTCCTCACCTCACCTAACCAGACCTCCTCAGCCGCTAATGCTTTCTTCCCAAGCAACTTCAGTAGAGAACAAAGCTACATACCTTACATGAGAGAGTGTACGTTCTTGCCTTGTGAATCATCAATGTACATATGTTCACACAAGTTTCTATTGGTTTCTGGAAATAAGTCACTATCAAGGAGTATTATGACCCTCAAAAATAGGAAGAGAAAAGCCTGCGAAGTCCGCCATCTCCTGCGGAATACTGCCCGCAAAGAATTGCGTCGTATGTCATCAGGCGTGAGAGAATATCTTACTCCGAGTAGAAAATCTTCTATAAACATAAGACAGAGAGGGCGAGACGGTGAAAAGGACAAGGTGTGGAGGGAGCGAGAGTGTGAGGTGTGATGGTACACAGAACTATCTATTGTTTTCAAAGCAGTAAATCATCTTATCAGAATTCACTGTACTTAACGACTACGGCTTATTCTAGTACATGGGGGTCGATCCGTTGTAATGATAATAATAATGATAATTATAATAATAATAATAATAATAATAATAATAATAATAATAATAATAATAATAATAATAATAATAATAATAATAATAATAATAATAATAATTATTATTATTATTATTATTATTATTATTATTATAACAATAATGAATTAGCTATTTTTCATCTGTGTGTGTGTTGTGTGGTTCCGCTCTTTCCCTTGCTCACACCACCCTGCCTCTCTCCAAGTAATACAAAGGGAAGGAAACTAACACCCCCTCAATGTTTACTGCATATGATGCATCACAACGAGAGAGAGAGAGAGAGAGAGAGAGAGAGAGAGAGAGAGAGAGAGAGAGAGAGAGAGAGAGAGAGAGAGAGAAATTCTGATGGACAGTTCTCTCCACTGCTGTCTCCTACGTCACATAAGGGCACTTCTCTAAACAGTACTTACGGATCGAAATACGCCTCGTGTTTGTATGTCAACCCGGGAATGAGATGCTGCCTTCTTACTTGCAGAGAGAAGATCCGTAGTGAACAGTCTCTCTCTCTCTCTCTCTCTCTCTCTCTCTCTCTCTCTCTCTCTCTCTCTCTCTCTCTCTCTCTCTCTCTCTCTCTCTCTCTCTCTCTATATATATATATATATATATATATATATATATATATATATATATATATATATATATATATATATATATATATATATATATATATATATATATATATATATATATATATATATATATATATATATATATATATATATATAATAAATAGGCACTACATGATTACATTCGTTTTTCTGTCGACCACAAGAATAAGATCTACTAAGGCAAAAAAGATACAAGAAAACACAACGCCAGAAACTAAAAAAAGAAAAAGAAGTACTGAGCACCTTAAATGAAAAAAAAAAAAATACTGATGGTCATGAACTAAAGAAAAATAATAAAAGAATATAGTAGTCATCATGCAGCAAGATGTATATATATATATATATATATATATATATATATATATATATATATATATATATATATATATATATATATATATATATATATATATATATAATAAATAGGCACTACATGATTACATTCGTTTTTCTGTCGACCACAAGAATAAGATCTACTAAGGCAAAAAAGATACAAGAAAACACAACGCCAGAAACTAAAAAAAAAAAAAGAAGTACTGAGCACCTTAAATGAAAAAAAAAAAATACTGATGGTCATGAACTAAAGAAAAATAATAAAAGAATATAGTAGTCATCATGCAGCAAGATGTTTATGGTTTACAATAACGCTAAATTTCTTTTACTATCAGGTGCATTTTGCATTTCCATATATTTTTAGCAGGCACCGCAGCCCGCCACTCCCTTCCCGTCCTCATTACACGGCCACTTTAAATGCATTACTCTGACCGACGCTTCCCCGCCTGGAGCTGCTCCTTATCAGGGGAATATTGGAGGCTGCAACCCGTGATTGGCTTCAGTAATGTAGGGTCGTGCTGGATATTTTGCATGAGTGGAATGGCTGTGGTGTGAAGCGCTTTGCTCTGCTGCGATGTGGTGTGGTGTGGTATGTTGTGCTGTGGTGTGCTGTGGTCAGGTAATGTGTATTGAAAGTGGTGCCAGTAGTAGTAGTAGTAGTAGTAGTAGTAGTAATATAATAATAATAATAATAATAATAATAATAATAATAATAATAATAATAATGATAATAATAATAATAATAATAATAATAATAATAATAATAATAATAATAATAATAATAATAATAATAATAATAATATAATGAAAATGTCATCATAAACAACAACAGTAGTAAAAGCAGCAGCAGTAGCAGCGTTTTTCGTTGTTGCTGCTGCTGCTAAAGTTGTTATTGTTGTCACTGCTACTGGTATTGTTACCTTCGCTAGTCGTGGTAATAAAAGGAATGAAAAGTATGAAACACACAGGTGTAACAAACAACAGTGAGCTTATCAACATATGACCAAGTTAAAGACATGATAACTGAACTTAGGTATTTCTTCAGAAGTTCGCTCTTAATTGATAGGAAAGCAAACCAGGAAGTGAGAAGACTCCTGTCAACAACAGTCAGAAAATATCTGTATACGAATCGCATATCATCTGAAACAGGAAATGCAAAAAATAAAAAGGCATCATAAGGGGTAGACTAAAAAAAATCGTGAAGGGTTGTACAGTTTTCACAGTTGAACGTTACCACGTCTGTTGTCTCAAAATGTTTGTTCAGAGAATTCTTTCACACATTAATAGTTTTTTTTTTTTTTTTTTGCAGGAGGAGGAGGAGGAGGAGGAGGAGAAGTTGAAAGAAACATAAAGCGACGAAAGACAAGAGAAAGATGATAACGATGATAATAAATTGATGATAACAGTGGTGATAGGGGCGATGATCCAAACAACAATCAGTCAAACGCTCCTGGAGTAAAAATAGCAGAAATGTGAAAATTTGCATACATTTGTCAATTGCAGAGTGATCAACTTTTAATGACGGACAAGTTTAGTAAAAAAATTAAACCTAAAACAGTGGGATTGCCTGTAATTTCTCTCTCTCTCTCTCTCTCTCTCTCTCTCTCTCTCTCTCTCTCTCTCTCTCTCTCTCTCTCTCTCTCTCTCTCTCTCTCTCTCTCTCCTAAAGCAATGAAACAGTTACAGGTGAAACTTTTTTTTCCTCAATTTTGCAATATGTGTGTGTGTGTGTGTGTGTGTGTGTGTGTGTGTGTGTGTGTGTGTGTGTGTGTGTGTGTGTGTGTGTGTGTGTGTGTGTGTGTGTGTGTGTGTGTGTGTGTGTGTGTGTGTGTGTGTGTGTGCAGCTTGTTTGTCTGCTTTACCATTGCGTTTAGCTTATGCCTGGCAAAACAATTAATCTGAAAAACAATATATAACAGCCATGGAAATTAAGCTTATATACTACAAAGAACAAAGCTGTCAGTACACAAAGGCACCTGGAATTTTCCAAGGAAAGGGTGAAAGCAAGCGGAGCAAAAATACCCAGGCACTGAAAGGAATCTGCGAAAAACCCGAGGAGATAAATTCAGTGGATCGACAGGGTCATCAGAACCATATGTTACCTGAAGAGATTTTCTGACCATCTCCCAAATAGCGCCGATTACACCAAACGCCCTCATGCTTTTTTATTTTGTCGATGAGTTTACTTTGTTTTGAGATTCCTTTAACACCTTAATTACCTAATTTTTGGACTACTTTATTCTTTTCCGACATCACTTTTAAATGCTCCGCACAAACAAGGTTATGGGAGGTCTGTACATGCTATTAGGTACTAAAAAACTTAATTTGGAGAGATATGTTTTGGCTGTAGGTCTTTTCGCATTTTCACTATCCATAACTTTCGGATTTCTCGCTTCTTTTCAGGTATGTTTCCTAAATAGGAACAGCGGGAAGGACAAATCAATGTGTGGTCTGTAGAGTCGCCCAGGCTGGAACACTTTTACGATTAACTTTCTTAGAAGCGGTAAGTAAGCAGGTCATTATTATAGTTTGGCTTTGTTCTTTGAAGTTGTTGGCCAACTTCCTTTTTCAAGCACAAAAGAAAAAAATAGGAACTGCCATACATAACCTAATCAGTGTGGATTGGGGAGGGACTTAATGGGCGGGCCTGACCTCCTATCCCCGTAAATTTAGCGGGGTATTTATTGGGTTCCATCCAGCTGAGTGGACTGATCGCCATCTCGGCGGGCCGGCCACACATCAAGTCCAGGCAGCATTTATTCCCTGCAGCAAGAAGCCACGTTAGTGGTCTCACTATATTTTGTATCGCCAACGCACTATTTTTTTTTTTTTCCACACAAGATCAAAGTAACACTGCCAGTGACTAAAGTTTTCACTCGTTGATTGATTTATGACTCTACGTATTCCTATCTTGTTTTGAAACGTGAAGTAAAATAACTTTGTATTTCTACCAAAGCCACTATTTATTAGAATCCGTTATGTTACAAATAAGTGTCGGTTTTTGTAAGAACGATGTAAATTTGACCTAGAAAAAAAACGGGGATAAGTAAACCAATCAGTGATTGAAAACATTAGTCAGTGGCAGTGTTACCATGTTTCTGTGGCGCTTAGCAGGAAAAAGTAT